>NW_022603538.1:0-37482 GCF_008692095.1 Etheostoma spectabile
TAGTCTAATAATCGTTTTATAACAACCGGTGCACCCACCCGTAACTACAGTAACGTCCCCCAGACCCCCGGGCCCCTCAGACCCCCCAGACCCGCTGGATGTTAAGCCTCTACACATCCAAACGCAACAATAACACCACGGAAGGAATTGTTGACTTTATTGCTCAGGATATGAGGCCCGTTACAGTTGTGGATTTTAGTTTAGCAGTTGAGGTTTTAAGAACTTGTTAATATACAGCGCCAGCACGAGTAAGAGTAAAAGCTTTAAACTAATAGTCTATTCGTGTCTCCGTGTCTCCGTGCAGGGACACAGAGCGCTGATGCAGACAAATGTCATTTTAGTGCAAAATAATTAGGTCAAAAATGATTTAATATACTGCAAATAGCCTACAAGGACAAGTACTGCGGGACAGTACAATAATTTAATCTTGCATTTTTTTCCGCCCCTCCGCACCCCACCACTATATTACAAATTACAGACTGATTAAATTACATTTATTTATTTTGGAGCGTTCAGGGCCACAATATAAAAACAGTGTGATTAATACTTTGATTTGGTTGGTAACAGTTGTGTAATATTACACTCGATGGTTTGATGTAATGTCATGTTATTGTCACTTAGTGATGTTGCTATGGTACCGAGGAGCTTTACGTTAAATTATACCCTCTTGTGTAATATTGCTTAATTATTTACTAAGATCTAAACATTCTGATTAAAGCTTCATTTTATCTTCCAGAGCCGTCAAAGGTCATCACGGTGAAAGAAGACAGTGATGTTGTGTTACCCTGCTCTCTCAGCACCAAGAACATTACATCTGAACTCTTTGACTGGAGGAAAGTGGCTCAGAAAAATGAAGTTCAGAAGGAGGTGTACATGTATGATAACGGCACTCATTACAACAGCGGTCTAGATGGTCAGAGTGAAGAGTTCAAAGGTCGAGTCTCTCATTTTCAAGATGAACTGAAACACGGCAACGCCTCCATAATCATCAGAAATACAAAGATATCTGACAGTGGAGACTACAGCTGTGATTTTCCAAAACTTCAAACACCTCAAACATTCTACGTTAAGCTTGTTGTGGGTAAGTGCAAAATAAATAGACTACAAACTAAACTGTTGTATAAAATGTTTTTTTCTGCTTTTAATAATTATTTATTGATAGCTCTACATGTAAAAATACAGTTGAATATGGCGACTCATTTTCTGAAACTCCAGCAGTCTATATATGACCTTTATTTGTTTCACGCACACTCCGATCTTAACCCATCCACACAAGCACTTTAACATTCATTTTCTTTTTCCTTTTAGAGCGTGTCTTAAAAGACCGATCAGGGGAAAACATCCCAGGTAAGTCCTGAGGGCTATTTCACAAAACCTAGATCACGGATTAAGCTGGGCTGTCCCAGTTATCCTGGATGAATTAAGCCTGGACTCTGTTTTACGAGAGCAGAAGCACATAAATTACCATGGAGATGGGTTCTGTGCAGCTAACCTGCTCCTGACCAGACTAACAGCCATGATTTATTCATCCAGCAGCCTTTTCTGTTCACTCAGCAGTGGGTTTTACCTTATTTATATGACCATGCATTAAAAATACATATTGCTGTTAAGTACTTTTATTATTTTAATATCGTGACTATTATTATTTAGTAATGCGATGCTCATTGTTGCTGTTGTATTGCATTTACAGAAAGTGCTTTTCATATTGTTGTTGTATGGTGAACGTACTGTAGCAGCTGTTGAGATGATAAGAAAAGGCTGATAAAATGTGCTTTAAATGAAGGTAGTAATTGAAGGTCAATGAATAAAGTGTTAAACACGAGTGTGAGTGGTTCTAACAATGGCAGATTGGTCAGTGACCAATACATTTTATTAGTTGATTTATTTTACTTTCTATTATTTAACAATTAATGACCACACAGATGTTATTCTTCCTTGTGCATTCAATTAGCAAAAACGCTTAAATCTGTAATTAAGACTTAAATTGTGCTTTTCTGTCTCCCCTGAGTTTTTTGCTCAACAAGGGGGAAGAGATGAAAAATCCCAGTCTAACATTTGAATGATGTGATTGTCTTATATAATTCATATAATTATCTGTTTTATGTTCACAGGTGCAGCTCCAAAACCATTGATTGAATCACTAAAGGACGGGGTGCTGCAGTGTAAAGTTCATGGCAATCCAACACCCGAAGTTGGTTGGCGGGACAGAGATGGAAACGTCCTTCGTGCTAAAGTAACAGAAAGAGGAGACGGCTTCAACATCATCCTCCAAACTACTGTGAAAAAGAGCGGCATCTATTGTTGTGTAGCAACACAGGAGGAAATCAAACATCAGATTTATGCTGAGACCAATGTGTATATCAGTGGTGAGATTCTTCCTTGTGATATTTTAATATTTAAATTTTTTTAAATAAGGTGGAAATGTGTGTGTCCTGTATCATGACATTGACTTATATTCAGTTACTGGCCAAAACAACTTCACCTTGATTATAGCGCCACCTCCTGGTGGATATGTGTCATTTTTAGTGTCTGAGGCTACATCAGCAAAACTATGTTTTCATTTTTAAACAGCGTTGTGAGACAAACACGATCTCCGTCCTCACAAGTGTTTCAGCTCCGGTAGCAGAACTAATCTCCGTCCATTTGAACACGTCTGACAACGAATAGACTGACTGACTTCGTTTTTTCCAAAGGTCTCCGTTTGTGCCCGTCCAGACTACAAAGCATCCCACAGTTTTTTTAAACGAAACTAGAGCAGCAGAGTTTGCAAATGTCTCCGTTTTAGGGGCTCAGAAACAAGGAATGTAAACGTGAGGCGTCAACGTAGCAAAAGGATATTCTTTTCTTTGAATGCTGGGACAGTTACAATTAAAAACAGTTACAGTGTTCAGGGGGAAGTGTAGGGAAGGAGCAGGTTTGAGAGGTATGAGATTTATATGAAGGTAAATATGGTGCAAAAGGTGAGAGCTTGTAAAATACGATGTGAGAACTTGCAGAACAAAAAATCTAAACTTGTAAATTTTCACTTGTAAAAACTGAATTTGAAGTCACACAAAAAAAAGAAAAAACACAAGAGCTTGTAAAAATTAATCTGAATTTGTAAATTGAAATTTGCACTCATAGAAAATGTACACCTGTAATCTGAATTTGAAGTCACAGAAAAAAATGTTCACAAATGTGTAGATTGATATTTGCATAAACACAATGACAGCTGCAAGCGTGTAGTGCAACATTTACTCATGTACATTTTTTTCTTAAATTCCAAAAACAGGTAATTCCATGAAGTTACATAGTTACTGTAGTACCATATGGCGGTTTTCCACTGCGTGGTATCTACTCGACTCGCCTTGGCTCTACTCGCTTTTTTTGGTTTTCCATTACGAAAAAAAGTCCCTGGGACCTGCTACCAGGGACTTTTTTTAGTACTACCTCAGTCGAGGTTCCAAGCGAGCCGAGGCGAGACCAAAAGGTGACGTAGAAACCTGCAGACTGCTGGTTGGTCGGAGAGAATCGTCCCTTATGACTGCGTTGTTAGCAAACAAGAGTGCGGAGTGTGTGTGTTACGAGTTTCAAACACTGAGTAACTGGAGTAACAAATGAATGAATGTTGGCTAGGATTCACTACTCAGCTCTTGAAGATAGAACCCTGGAAAACAGAATTTCAAAGACAAAGAGTGAGTAAACGAACCGCCTTCTTCGTCGCCAAATCTCTGTCTTTATTACAAATTCTCATGAAACAATATTCAACTGCATTTCCCTAGTGTAAACATGTTTCAGTTCAAATTAAGCACCTTAATGCTACTTTCAGTGGGCGAAATCTTCCACACTCTTTACGAAAATAGTCTTCTCATTATCAAAATAAATATCCATATTACTGTATCTTTCTACAAATATCAAAATAATAACTCATATTATACTAATTATATAGCTATACCTATACATTTCTGTATATTGTACTAATATTATAATGTAAATAATAAACCCTCTTTAAAAGCAAATACATTCAAATAACTTTGGAGCCAGTACCTGAACCATCATTCACCTAGGGGCAATTGCTGAACTCACAATACATTATAATATAAAACATTTCAATACAATACATACTAACTTCTAGGAGAATCTTCCTTTTAAGTGCTAAACGTCACAACCTTTTAACATCAACCTTTTTGTCAGGATATCTTAAAAACCACAAAGTAAATCACCAGGGAGTGAGAGCAGGATCACACATACAACCCCAATACACACTGTTTAGCTAGTCGCTAGCTCCATTGTTCATAAAACCCGTTTTCCCGCGGTTAAAAATGCGGCACTTTAGCTCGACTTTACACATCATAAATCACATAGCTAACCCACCACAGCTTCAGTACACCTTACACATTTCAGAAAGCAAAAAGCCTTGTCATTTTTTTCAGAGTACTAACCTGGAAAACAGAATTTCAAAGACAAAGAGTGAGTAAACGAACCGCCTTCTTCGTCGCCAAATCTCTGTCTGAGAGACGGGGAAGGTGTCCGTCACCTGAACGCCGCGCGGTGTACTGATTCCCGCACTTTGGTTCCGCCCCTTTTGTTTCCCTGCTACATTACTATGTTCTTGAGTGATTACACTTGAAATCTGTACTAAACGCTACGCTGGTTATTATAGTGTATCACACACTCCCCAACAAATAAAAGTGGCTCCTGACACAAGATATCTTGAACAGTTTCAATCTTTAACATTCACTTTTTTTTTTCTTCTTTTTTTTTTTTTTAACAAAACACATTCAAACTCTCAATTAGTTTGTTTACCCTATATGCCCTAAAAAAATGTATGTTCCAGATCTCCTCTGGTGAGCATGTAACGTGCAATGTCTCTGTTCCGACAGGTAAGCATAAACTGTTTAGGGTATGTGTGCTTCAATAAGTATGAAATGTCTGATGTTTAGGTAACTCAACAGTTGAGTACCAAATGTCTGTAATTGTCTTTCATGGTGTCTCATCCTCAGTGAGCTGGATATACCACAGGGAAGTAAGGGTATGGGGCGATGGATGGGGGGTGGAAGTGGTGGAAGTATGGCGTACAATGCCACTGGTAAGTACACTGTCCTGGCTGGATTCCAACTGCACTCACAGTGGGTCTTGGATGATAAGCTGGTTGACCCAGGGATGGGTAAGTAAACACATAACCTGGCCGTCTCTCTCTGGTGGACTGTCTCAGTGGAATCTGATGTTCAGGTTGTGGCGTGGAGACATTGTTCTCTTGGTGGACAGCATGTGGTTCCTCTTGAACGGTTGCAGGTTGAGGCTGCCCCATGCCCTGTTCATCCCCACTGGATGTCACTTGTTCCTCACTTCTAATACTCTCCCTGTCCGGTTCAGGTTCTGCATGAATTGTTCCTCCCAGGTAAGTCTCATTCTGTTCAGATTGGTGTTGGAATAAAGGAGTGGCATGTGTCCCAGGTAAGCAACTTTCAGCTCTTGGTTTCTCCATCGGTATTCGTAACCAGTAACGAGGCACACTTTCCTCTCCCTCAGAGTCACTGGTATCTGCGCTCTGTGTCTCACGTGTGGGTCTCGGGGTGTCTGTCCTCGTCTTTCTCTTTTGTGACTCGGGTCGGTTGGTGATCGGGTTCTGAAGAGGCTCTATGGGTAGGTCGTTGACTTGCAATAGGAGGTTCCTGTGTAGAGTGCGAATTGGTCGGCCTCCTGCCTCTGGGCTCACTTTGTAGACAGGATTATCTCCAACCTGTTCTTTCACGATGTAGATAAGCTTCTCCCAGTACGGTCTGAGCTTCCCAGGCCCCCCTCGTTCACTGAGATTGCGTACCAGAACTCTGTCCCCAATCTGAAGAACCACACCTCTGCTCCTTTTATCATAGTACGTCTTTCCTTTGGAGCTGGACTGTCGGCTGTTTGATTCTGCTATTCGGTAGGCCTCAACCATCTTTCCTGCCCGTTTCTCAGCATATCCTTTTGGTCCATTGGTTTCAGCTCCCTCACCCGTAATGAGGCCGAAGAGGATGTCCACAGGTAGGCGAGGATGTCGGCCATATAACAGAAAGTACGGGGAGAACCCTGTGGCCTCGTGCCTGGTACAATTGTATGCCTGGAGTACGTGAGGCAGGTGGTCCTTCCAACTTTCCTTCTCTTTCTCTCCCAAAGTGCGAAGCATCTGCAAGAGCGTGCGGTTGAGCCTTTCTGCAGGGTTACCCTGGGGGTGATAAGGAGAAGTTCTCGAGTGAGCAACACCAGCTAATTGTCTGAGTGTTTTGAAGAGTTCATTCTCAAACTCCCGACCCTGATCGTGATGGAGCTTGGCCGGGTATCCAAATCTGGGTATGAAGTCATTGAAAAGTCTGTCAGCAGCCGTCCTGCCAGCCTTGTTCCTGGTGGGGTAGGCTTGTGCGAATCTGGTGAAGTGATCAACCACCACCAAGATATACTCGTATCCACCTCTGCAGGTCTCCAGATGAAGGAAGTCGATGCAAACCAGCTCAAGGGGCGAATTTGATGTAATACTTCCCATTGGTGCTCTTTCATGTGTGGCTGGCTTTTTCTGTTTAATGCAAGGACACTTCCTGGTCACGTACTCCTCTATCTCTCTTTTCATGAAAGGCCAGTAGAACCGCTCCCTTGCTAGGTTCAGAACTTTTTCAACGCCAATATGACACATGTTATTATGCAGCTGAGTGAGTACTGTTCGTTTGTAGGTGGCTGGCAGGAGCAGTTGTTGTCGACCTGCACTCTTCCTGTAGAGAAGACCATTCTCTATGTGTAGTCGGTTCCACTCTCTCAACAGCCTCCTTGTGTGTGTGTCCATTCTCTCTTTGTCATCCTCTGTTAATGGTGTGCTATTTTCCTTCAACGCCAACACTTTCCCAATAGCTGGGTCGTTTCTTTGTTCCCTTACAAGCTCATCATGACTGACTTCCTGCAGAGGCTCAACTTGAGGTTGGCTATGGGATGTCAAGTTGAGGGCTGCCACCCAAGCCACATCTCCATGTTGTGCCCTCCGGCTTCCTTCCCATACAGCACATACTGCCTCCTCCGATAACTCCTCCGAACACTCAGCCATGAAGGTGTCAATGTCCAGGGGCCAGCGTGACAAGGTGTCTGCATCGATGTTGGTTTTGCCTGGCCGGTATTTGATGTCAAAGTGGAAATCGGCCAGCTGGCCCACCCACCGGTGTCCCACTGCGTTGAGTTTGGCAGTACTCAGAATGTATGTGAGGGGGTTATTATCCGTGAAGACTGTGAAATGTGGGGCGTAGAATAGGTAGTCACGGAACTTTTCACAAACCGCCCACTTCAATGCAAGAAATTCAAGTTTTCCGCTGTGTAAGTGGTAATTTTGTTCCGCTGGTGTCAGTGTGCGTGATCCATATCCGATCACTCTCATCTTCCCATCCTGGTTCTGACAAAGAACTGCACCCAGACCCTTTTGGGAGGCGTCTGTGTGGAGTGTAAAGGGTTGATTGAAATCGGGATATGCCAACACGGGAGGTTTGATCAGCCTGTCCACAAGCTGTCCAAGGATCTGATGGTGTTGTGTATTCCATTCTACAGGGGTACGGGAGGACTGCTGATTGCATTTTGTCTTTCCTCGGGGTGGTTTGGGCGCAGTGGTGTTGGACTTGGACTGAAGCAGGTCGTACAGGGGCTTGGCTATACGTGAGAAGTCCTGCACGTATGTTCGATAATAACTCAGGAACCCAAGCAGCTGCCTGACCTCCCCGACTGTCTGTGGCGTCTTGTCTTTCAGTGCCCGCACTGCTTCAAGGTCTTTGGGGTCCATTTTGACTCCTTCCGCTGACACCAACCTGCCAACATATCGGACCTCCTTGCGGAAGAGCTCACATTTCTCTGGCTTCAGCTTTACCCCGTGGTGTTGCAATGCTTTGAGGACTCTGCGTAGCACCTCCACATGTTCCTCAAAAGACCTGGAGAAGCACAACACGTCGTCGAGGTAGGGGATGCAACACTCATCTCTCAGCGTGTCAAGCATACCTTCCATGCTTCTTTGAAAGGCCGCTGGGGCGTTTGATAACCCAAAGGGTATTCGGACCCACTCATAGAGCCCCCATGGGGTTATGAATGCGGTAAGGTGCCTCGATCCTTCGGCTATAAAGCCTTGATGGTAGGCTTTCCCCTGGTCGAGGATCGAAAACCAGGCATATCCTCCCAGGGAGTCAGTGAGGTCCTGTATTCTGGGGAGGGGGTGACGGTCCGGCACGGTTTTGTTGTTGAGGAGCCGGTAGTCAACACACAGCCCATCTTTCTTTCTCACACAGATGACAGGGGCTGCATAAGGGGACTGAGACTTCACTATCCACCCTTTAACCAACAGCTCCTGGATGTATTCCTTAACTTCCCTGTAGAGCGGCTTTGGGATGGATGCGTAGGCCCTCTGAACTGGGATGTCATCCTTAGTCCTGATTTCCATCTGCAGGGAGGGGATACACCCTATATCGTCGCTGTTCCGGGCAAATGCGCCACGTTCCTCGTGGAGTACTTCCTTTACCGTCTGTTGTTGTTCAGGGCTGAGGTGGCTGATATCAACAGGAGGAAGCCAGGACTCAGATGGGGAAGTACTGGGAGAAGCAACACCATTGGTCTCAACTGATGTCCCCTTTCTTGGTGTGGTATCAGCCTGGTGTGACTCTGGTGCATCAGTCTCAAGGACTTTAAGAACATGTTGAATGGTTCCTAGAGAAGTTCTTCTAGGCAGGGTGACCTCATGTTTTGAGTGATTGGAGATGGGTACCTTGACATAAGGCCGTCGGCTGTTATTGATTTCCAAGAGGCCCTCTCCTACACTCAACTGCCCTAAGACAACACTTCCCTCAGCTGGTTCGTAAAGGACAACGGGGTCGGAGGCATCAAAGTTTGGAGGTACCCTACACCATACATGCGCTGTCCTGCCTGGGGGAATGATAGCATGGTCTTGGCCCACTCTTATTGTGACTGGATCAGAGTACGTCTTAGGAGGTACCTGGATGAAATTCACAATGGCTTCTACCTGTTCCTCCTCTATTCCAAATGCACTACGGAGAAGACTGACAACCGTTGCGACTGCGTCACCCGAGGACTCTTTCCTGCTGATGATCTCCTGCAGTACGTTGGCGCCTAGAAGGGGCTGGGGCAGTGGCAGCGGACTGACTAGGAAAGGGGCCTGAATGGTGAGATTGGGGTCTTCATTCCCTGCAAGATTTACCGTAAGCTCAACCCACCCACTGTATGGAACGGCATGGCCAGTGACTGCATAGACACCAAGTTCTTCCTCTAGAAGCTCGGAGAGAGGTCTCACTATGTGATTAGGAATGTGAGCGTCAGTCCATTGTTGGTCAATTATGCTCACTTGTGAGCCTGAATCAAACAGAACTGTAGCTGGGTATCCACCAATCAAACATTTCAGAAGGCTTTTCTTTCCAATTAGGGGCGCCTTACAGGTAAGGTCACTCTGACTGGTCAGCACATGTGATCTTTGTTGCTTGCTTTGCTTGGGGTGTCTCATTGTTTGTTTGTTACTTGTTACTGTTTGGGACTGAAGCTGCTCACCGGTCTCTGGGCGTCCCTCCACAAAGACCGAGCCCCGTTTCCCTGCACCTTGACTCGCTGCAGACATCCCACTGCTCTGTGTCCTGCCTCTCCACAAACGAAGCAATGGTTACACTCCTGTGCATTCTGTTCGGTACATTTCTGACAACGAGCTGTCCTTCCTCTCGCCGGGACTGTAGGTTGTCTCAGCTGGGATTGGACAGGTCTGCTGGGAATTGGCTGAAAGGGGGGGGGTGACTGAATGTGGGCTGGCGTAGTTAGAGGGTAGGGCACCTGGGTGTTTGGTGTCCGTTGCTCAATCAAAGAAGCCACCATGTGTGTCAGAGTCTCCACCTGAGAAGTGAGCTGTTGTATTGTCTGGCAATTTTTATTGTCTGATACTGTATCTTGTGACTTGTTATTGTTGTTACAATCTCCTGTCTCGACCTTGGCGCTGTGTGCTTGTGTTGCTTTTTGTCGAGGGATTTGGCCCAATCTGCGCTGGTGCTCATGCTCATCACTTATTATTTTCATAACCTGACTAAGGATTTCCTCATCTGTGACTTGACTGTTTGAGATTAGAGGTCTCAGTCGCTGCCGGAGGTCAGCATGTTTTGTCCCCAAACCCTGATAGATAGTATGGAGAAACACCTCCTGGATGGTCTTGGGATCATATGCAATGTCTGTACTGGTCTGTCGGGACTGGAAAAGGAGTTTCTGCTTGAGTCCAATCATGCGGTAGAGAAACTGCTGTGGTGATTCTTGTTCTGATTGCCTGGCACACATCAACTCCTGGAACATCTCGGTTGTCGCTTTCTCCCCAAGGTGAGATCTGAGGAAACCTTTGAGTTCTGACACTGTAATTGAATCTTTGTTTACAAGCATCTCCTTAAAGGCCCCTGGTTTGATGATCCTTAACACCCCTCTGACCACCTCTGCTTCTGTAAAGCCCTCTTTCATTCCCTCGTCGATTTGCTTGCTGATGTTGTTGTAGTTTAAATCAGAGTTCTGATCTCCAACTTGCCCACCATGGACTTTGAAGTCTCTGCGTTGCAGGTAGGAGAGGTCCTTCAGTACTACTGGTTGTGTTGGTATATTGGTAGGGGTGTTAGGGTGGGATTGTGTCGGCCTAACTGGGCAGTTAGTGTGAGGATGTGGTTGTGATGAAGAGTTTGGGGTTGTCGTTGTTGGACTGTGACTAGGTGCAACATGTGTGTTACCATCACTCAATACACCCACTGGAAAATTAACAGGAGCATCAGCATTAATTACTTTACATATTACATCATTTAAAACCAACAACTGACCCATACCTTCATCCTCAAGTCCTAGTAAGGTGTCAGATTGCATATAAGAGACAACATACTCCATGCAGCCCTCTTCATCATTCGGATTCAGCTCTTCCTCATGTTGACTGTCCATGGCAATGTCTTTCGCAACATGGTAGATGTCATTGCTTGAGAGTCTGAATAGTTGTTTCTTGATGCTCCAAACTAATTCCTTACGAGTTGCTGACATGGTGTGTGGTTTTAGTCTTTGTAGTCTATCAGTTCAGTAAATTAGTGGTGTAGTGACTTAGTAAGTGACGCGTGTGTATGAGTGTCAACCTCTCGATCAAAGGTGAGGTCCCCTGATGTTGGTGTGTGATGACCACAGGTTCAGAATGTAGCCCTCTGTTACGTAGCATACGCTGGCCTCAGGATCAACAGTGCGGCTCCTAAGCAGGATGAAGATCCCTCTTCTCTTTGGTCTCCCTCCTTGGACACCCACTGGTTGACTACTGGCCTGCTGCAGCTCCTTGTCGCCTCGGTTGCGTGGTTCTGGTATCTCTGGATCTGCTCCCCCGATGGTTAAGATGAGGAGAGATCCCGGACGAGCCCCCACAGTTTGTTACGAGTTTCAAACACTGAGTAACTGGAGTAACAAATGAATGAATGTTGGCTAGGATTCACTACTCAGCTCTTGAAGATAGAACCCTGGAAAACAGAATTTCAAAGACAAAGAGTGAGTAAACGAACCGCCTTCTTCGTCGCCAAATCTCTGTCTTTATTACAAATTCTCATGAAACAATATTCAACTGCATTTCCCTAGTGTAAACATGTTTCAGTTCAAATTAAGCACCTTAATGCTACTTTCAGTGGGCGAAATCTTCCACACTCTTTACGAAAATAGTCTTCTCATTATCAAAATAAATATCCATATTACTGTATCTTTCTACAATATCAAAATAATAACTCATATTATACTAATTATATAGCTATACTATACATTTCTGTATATTGTACTAATATTATAATGTAAATCATAAACCTCTTTAAAAGCAAATACATTCAAATAACTTTGGAGTCAGTACCTGAACCATCATTCACCTAGGGGCAATTGCTGAACTCACACTACATTATAATATAAAACATTTCAATACAATACATACTAACTTCTAGGAGAATCTTCCTTTTAAGTGCTAAACGTCACAACCTTTTAACATCAACCTTTTTGTCAGGATATCTTAAAAACCACAAAGTAAATCACCAGGGAGTGAGAGCAGGATCACACATACAACCCCAATACACACTGTTTAGCTAGTCGCTAGCTCCATTGTTCATAAAACCCGTTTTCCCGCGGTTAAAAATGCGGCACTTTAGCTCGACTTTACACATCATAAATCACATAGCTAACCCACCACAGCTTCAGTACACCTTACACATTTCAGAAAGCAAAAAGCCTTGTCATTTTTTTCAGAGTACTAACCTGGAAAACAGAATTTCAAAGACAAAGAGTGAGTAAACGAACCGCCTTCTTCGTCGCCAAATCTCTGTCTGAGAGACGGGGAAGGTGTCCGTCACCTGAACGCCGCGCGGTGTACTGATTCCCGCACTTTGGTTCCGCCCCTTTTGTTTCCCTGCTACATTACTATGTTCTTGAGTGATTACACTTGAAATCTGTACTAAACGCTACGCTGGTTATTATAGTGTATCACATGTGTCCAGAACAAACAGGACATTTAAAAAAAAAAAAAAATCTAGCCCGACACCGACAGATTATCCACTCTCTGCACTATTCTCACTTTTCAACTGTTCGGGCTACTAGCGGCTTCATGTCGTTTCCAATATTGCACACTGTTACTTTAAAAAACAAGACAATATATATATATATATATATATATATATATATATATGACAAAAGTTTTTATTTAGCTTTTCAAGTAGCGCATCAAACCTTCTCAAACGTCTTCTTCCTCTGCACCCTGGGACAGTGTCCCCGCCGGCTCTGCTGGCCCAGATACATCCCAGTCGTTGTCATAAGCCTCTCCCTGACTCTCATAAAGATTATACGAAGCCCAGCTGGTCCGAACCAGAGATCTCACCGGTCGGACATCGCCCACCAGACGGTCTGCGGCGGCGATTTTGCAAAGCGTGAATGCTCTGAAACACAAACAGTCCACAGCAAACATGTTGGTGTGTAATCATGGTTGCTAAAGTTCATGTACTTTATATAGCGTATAGTAAACACTGACCGGGGCCCCTAACACATGCAAATGTTAGCTAACGTTACCAGGAAACTTAACTTACCCTTTTGTGTCGGCGAACAACCGTCATGTCGACGTCAGAATTCCCAAACTCCCGTTTTTTTTAGCGGTGATTTTTGTTGCTTCCTTCAGCTTCTTTTGAAACTAAACCTTTCTTCTGGCTGCGGCAGGTAGCCGACGTGCTGCTGTGAGTCGCGCTGAAAATTACGTCATCACGCGTTGCTATAGTGACCAGCCACGCTGAGGCTTTACTCAATCTGCAATGGAAAACGGACGAAGAATAGGCCGAGGCGAGCCGAGCCGAACCGAGCCAAGGCGAGCTGTTACCAGCAGTGGAAAAACGCCAATAGTTACCTATTTTTGAGGGGGAAATAAGCTACAATTTCTTGCCGCAAAGGCATGGGGGAAACAATTGTAGGATTGTTGTTGGCTGTGGGAGGCGAGGAAGGTGATGACGAAGGCTGCCTGCCCGGCTAAGGGAGCTAGCACACAGATCGACGCTGCCAAGCCTCCTACTCATCAACACCAGATCCATCACACACAAAATGGATGAGCTACAAATACACACGGAACTGCTGCGTTATGATTTTTGTTTAGCATGGCTGAACACACTTATCAATAGCAGCTAACAGCTAGCAGCTAACGGGCAAGCTACCCACCAGCAAGATCCCCCAGGGGGTCTGCAGATGGAAATTAGCCTAAGGCTACAATCTGGCATATTTACATTTGTGAAAATGTTCATTAATATGTATTGTCCCCTTTAATAAAATTTGAAAAAAAAAAAAAAAAAGATCGAGACAGGGAAGGTGAATTTAAACAATGTCTGAGTTGAAAACTCAGACTTTCCCCCCCCCGTCCTGTTGGCTCAGAGCTCCACAGACTAAGTCCACAGGTACAAATTAGTTTTGCACCAAATGTATCAAGAAGTGTTGCAGATGTTGATGTGTGCAGATTCTCCGCTGTGTGCTGCGAGAGAGAACAGATGTGAAGTTGCATCGACAGATTCCAGATGTTGTAATCACTGAGTTGTGGTTGTGATGAAAAATGAACCAGAATTATAAAAAAGTACACGAGTAAATGTTGCACTACACGCTTGCAGCTGTCATTGTGTTCATGCAAATATCAATCTACACATTTGAGAATATTTTTTCTGTGACTTCACATTCAGAATACAGGTGTGTGAACATTTTCTACGAATGCAAATGTTAACATACAAGTTCAGATAGTATTCTACAAGCTCTCACCTTTTACACCGTAGTTACCTTCATAGATTTAGGAGGAAATTATGTAATTTACCTGGTGGGCCACTGGAGTGTTGTGGTCTGTTGATCTTGTGCAGTACAACTTGTAGTGTTTAAAAAAAAGTTATTAAACTAAAATTAATACATTTTGAGCGTATCACACACTTCATTTTCCGTGTTCTGGTGAATGTTTCTGCAACAATTTGGTGCTTTTTCTACCTCAAGTTATGGTCTAAATTTCTTTTATTTATGTAATGGAAATAATTATAGGTTTTTGGGGAGTTGCACAGGCCAGTTTTAATAGTTTTGATGGCCTGGTTGTAACCCCCCCCCCCTGTAAATTATGCCTATGCATTCATTCCACCTCTGTTTTTATCTGCAGAATTTCAGATTTCAGGACCATTCAAACCTTTAGTTGTCCTCTTTGTGTAGACTGATGTCCAGTCTGCTGGATATGATCTGTGTTACATTCTGAGTCTAACATTCACTGTTTGTTTTCAGTTTCAGGACTCTCCCCTGGATGGATTGTTCTTATAGTTGTTGGTGTTGTTGCTGGTGTTGTTTGTTTAAACGTTGGTGTTGTTATAGCTGGAGCGGTGTTTGTAAAAAAGGGCTACATCACATTATATCGTATAAAAGGTAAGCTAAAATAATGAATTGTATCAACATATTCATGATTAGCAGACAACAGATTATTTTTATATGAATCTCATGTTTTGACGTTGTTTCATCTTCAGTCATTAATCTTTCTGATGGTATTTACACCAGAGGACAATTAAGTAAGTTGGATTTTCTTTAATTAAACTGTTACAGGATGTTATAATGTACTGGAGATCATGTTATTTTTCCTGTTTGAATGAAGACATGGTGTGCGGATGAATACATTGCGTAATATGGCTCCTATCCATGATTGTAAAGGGTTCTACTTCCTGCTTGGGCTGAGACATGGAGACATTCTGCTGCTGATGGGAACGGTGGATGATATTGTGATATGTGTGCATACTCTAAGAAGGGTTTGAAATGGATGGAGCAGACAGAAGGAAGAATGAGTCTCCGCCCATGATGAAGTAGAACTTAAATTATGTTTATGATTCACAATTTATTCATCCGCACACTGTGTACTTATTAAAACAGGAGTTTCATGTTCTCACTAGATATATTTTCACGTTACAATTCGTAAAGATTCATTTTATAACATGAAAAGTATCAGGTTATAAGGTGAAACTTTTGACTCAGTAAATGAGTAAAATCAAAGTGGTCCTGGTGGAAGTTCTGTAGGGTTCGGGTCTCTAAGCAGACCTGTTTTAATTTGGGATTTGAACTGATGAAGAGTCCAGTTGATGAATGTGAGGAGGAAGACGTAGGGCCGAGCAGCAGAAAGCTCTCTATATTTAGCGTCTTTTGCAGTTATTTAATGTTAAACTGTGATGTCCAGTCTGCTGTATATGATCTGTGTTATATTCTGAGTCTAATATTCACTTTTTGTTTTCTGTTTCAGAGCCCTCCACTGGATGGATTGTTCTTATATTTCTTGCTCTTGTTGTTGGTGGTGTTGTAGCTCTAATGGTGCTTGTAAAGAAGGGCTACATCGAAATAGATATTAATAAAGGTAAGTTAAAATAATGAATGGTATCAACATATTCATGATGAGCAGACAACAGATTATTTATACATATCTCATGTTTAGAGTCTTTGAGGAAGTTTTATCTTCAGTCATTAATCATTCTGATGGTATTTACACCAGAAGACGATTTTATTTAATAAAACAGTTACAGGATGTTATAATGTACTGGAGAATTTTTTATTTTATTATTAAATAATTCTTAAAATGATTCATTATATTTGATGTAGGGTATGTAAATAATATAATACACTACAATCTTAAATGGTAAAATATGTTGGTCGTGTTTAAAAAAATATGCAGAAATAATTATACTGAAGAAAAAACTAAACTGCATTTATGGAATTTAATTCTGCTTATAATTATTGTTCTGCCTTTAATAATTACTAACAGATGACTCTGCATGTAAACATATTGATTAATACATGTTTTTATCTTCCAGGGACAAAAGTCATCAAAGTGGAAGAAGGCAGTGATGTTATTTTACCCTTCTACGTCCAGCCCAAGAAGGACATTACGTCAAAAGTGTTTATCTGGAGGAAACGTTCCGAGGCAGGTGGAAAGCAGAAGAACGTGCTCCTGTATGATAAAGACGTTCTTAACAAAGGTCAGAGTGAAGAGGTCAAAGGTCAAGACAAAGAGAGTGAAAAGGTCGAAGGTCAAGACGAACAGTTCCGAGGTCGAGTCGAATATTTTCAAAAAGAACTGAAAGAAGGCAACGCCTCCATAACCATCAGAAAGATTACGATGGCTGACAGTGGAAAATACATCTGTATTTATCAATATCGGCGGAAACCTCAAACGTTCAAATTTAATCTTGTAGTTGTTGGTGAGTACTTTGATTAAACTTTGATTAAAGCGTTAAAGATGTCCTCTCATTTAACGAGTGGAGCCTCGTCTCCACCTCGTTATCTAGCTGCTGCATCTCAACTAACATCATGGAAACTTTTCTCATTTCTTAATAAATATCAGCAGTCTGCAGTAGATTAAATCTGAGTGTGTTGCTGAGAGATAAATCTGCAAAGAAACCAACCAACAAGTTAATTTTACTCTTATGCTTAGTTTTTAATGTTTTTTTTTTTTTAACTCTGGCCTCTAGTTTTACAGCCATGTGTGAAAACACTACAAGCATAAATGGTTAAAATATGTTGGTCGTGTTTAAAAAAATATGCAGAAATAATTATACTGAAGAAAAAAACTAAACTGCATTTATGGAATTTAATTCTGGTTATAATTATTTTTCTACCTTAATAATTACTGACAGATGACTCTGCATGTAAACATATTGATTAATACATATTTTTATCTTCCAGAGCCAAAAGTCATCACAGTGGAAGAAGGCAGTGATGTCAACGGCGGGCCCGAGGAGAACCTTAGGTTAAAAGAAGAAACGTCCTGAGGTAGGTGGAAGGCAGACCGTGATCTTATTTGATAAACGCGTTCATGTTTGTGTGTTAACATTAACTTTATTTTCCGAAATAAATGTGTAATACATGTTACGCAAACCTGTGTAGATCCGCCACCAAAGAAATGATGTTTACAGTTAATGCAGCCTGAAGATGATCAAGAAGGTTTAACTGAATTTTCTTAAACATTGTTTTGTCTTTTTTCTGCAGATTCAACTCAGAAGAAGAAGAAACATGATTCAATGATCTAATGGAACGTCGTCCACTAATGATGACATGAGGCTTTGATGATGTCTGTGTTGCTGAAACATTGATTTAGTTTCCAGTTCTTTTCTGCTGGGTTTTATCCCAGTTAGGCTGGTTGATGTGGTCTTCAGGTCTAGTTGATGGGGGACCTGTTGGTAAGACTGGTCCAGGATTCCTGATCCAGAGGTGTGTAGAGCAGAGAGGACCAGCTCAACATGATGATGCTCTTAGAAGTCTTTATTTTATATTCAGAAGTTAGCTGTGATGGTGTGAAGTGTGACATATATTGTGTAAAAAGGTCCCTTCATGTAATCTTTTAGTTATTTTATAGTGTTTTATTCCAGCTGTTTGCTCTTTAGACGATCATTTCTTGCCTGTGTGTGTAGAAGAAGAGTAAAGGCTGAGATGTGGAGTTGATATTTTTATCTAACTCAGTGAATGAAGCGGCGCCCTGGTGGCTCAGCGGGTAGAGCCGGGACTTTAGGCTGAGTCCTCACCGTGGTGGCTTTGGTTTGAGTCCTCCACAGGGCCCTCCTGCAGGTCTTCTCTGGTCCTCCTGACTGTCTCTATCACTGTCTTTTAAACGCAGATACGCCAAAGATACAAGTATTTAGAAAAAAGCCTCTTTACTGGACTCTTTACTGTGTACTTGAACTATTTATAATATAGTGCCTTTATCATTTGAATGTAAATGTATTCAAATTATTCTATTCAAAGCCTTGAATAAAATGTCAGAAATATGGTTATGCAGCTAAATATTAGTGCGATGAATCAAAGTGAAGTAAAACCATTGAGACATTTTTCAGTTCATATTGTTAATGTTTGAGTTGGTAAATGTGAAAATGCTAAGTCTGCTATTTTTGAACAGCCTAATATTCCTTTTTCTTCACTTTCTTTAAAGTTATAATCTTCATCAATTCTGCTCATGTTTTGATTTGTTATTGAATGTTCAGTGTTCCCAATGCTTTGATATTATGGAATTAAAAGCTATTCTAAGGATTTTGAGCATTATTCACTTTTTTAAACACACTGCTATTCAAGATTCAAGATATTTATTTGTCATATGCACAGATTTTACACCATGCAATGAAATTCTTAAGTTTGCAACGTTTCCCACAATATAAAAAAGTACACAATATACACACAATATATTTAAAAGATTCAGGTATAAAATTGCATGCAGCAGCAAGACATTAAAAACATTATAAAAAAGCATATGCATTGAACAAATGCAAACATTCACAGTGTAGTGCAAACAGTGATTAGATTGCGAGTTCACTAGCATGGACCACACCACAACCATGTGTTAGTTAAAGATTTAATGGACATTATGAATGTGCAAATGAACATTATGAATGTGCGAAATTGATGTGGATGTCGTCTGATGGCTGGTCTGGGAGGATGTGTGATGACCGGGTGGAAGAGACTCAGGATGGGGGTTCTGTCTCAGAAGCAGTTTTCGCCTGAATAGTTTACAGACCCCCCAGACGGTACCTAGAAGAGACAAGAGAGAGAAGTGCAACAGGAATGGAAGATGGACGAAAGGAGAGGGAAAGGGAGGGTGGGTCAAGCAATCAGAGACGCAAGTCTGGCTACGCAGCACGGTATATGTAGGTTTGTCTGGTGATTAGAGGTGTGGTTTAGGCGTGGCCCTGCTCCCGAACCTTAGTTAACAAATTAACTCCATTAAAAATGTTAGTAGATTGAGCCATTCAACAGCCTGATGGCCTGTGGATAAAAACTGTTTTTAAGTCTGGATGTTCTGGCTGTCAGGCTCCTATAACGTCTGCCAGAAGGTAACAATGTGAACAGTATGTGCTGAGGGTGCGTAGTGTCTCTGATAATGTTATGTGCCCTTTTAGTTACCCGGGTTTTATAAATGTCCTGCAGTGATGGAAAAGCTGTTCCACAGATATATTGTGCAGTTATAATCACACGCTCAGAAAACCAACTCTGATTATCGGCAGCTCCATTTTGAGAAACGTGAAGTTAGCGAAGCCGGCGGCCGTAGTTAAGTGCATCCCGGGGGCTAGAGCGGGCGACGTTGAGTCTTATCTGAAACTGCTGGCTAAGGATAAACGTAAATACAGCAAGATTGTTATTCACGTTGGCGTTAATGACTCCAGGTTACGCCAAACAGAGGTTACTAAGATTAATGTTGAGTCGGTGTGTACATACGCAAAGTCAATGTTTGACACCGTAGTTTTCTCTGGACCCCTGCCAAATCTAACCAGCGATGACATGTATAGCCGCATGTCGTCATTTCGCCGCTGGCTATCGAGGTGGTGTCCAGATAATGATGTGGGCTTTGTGGATCACTGGCAGTCTTTCTGGGGAAGACCTGATCTGATTTGGAGAGACGGCATTCATCCCACTTGGGCTGGAGCAGCTCTCATTTCTAGAAACATTGACAAGTTTATTGGTGGACCTAATCCTTGACAATCCATAGTTGGGACCAGGAGGCAGAGTCCCAGTCTAACACACTTCTCTGCTCCTTTATTTCAGGAGTTACCTAGTCAAACCCCCATAGTGACGGTGTCTGCCCCCCAACCATTAAAATTAATAAAATTATTTAAATCAAAGGTAAACAGAAGAGGAGCTGTGCATGAAAACCTCATAACAATTAAAACCACAAGTGCAATAGTTCAAAAGAATAGGAGAATTAAATGTGGACTCTTAAACATCAGATCTCTCTCTTCTAAGGGGGTACTAGTAAATGAATTAATATCAGATTCTAATATTGATCTATTTTGTCTGACTGAAACCTGGCTGGGTGATGGAGAATATGTTAGTCTAAATGAATCCACCCCCCCCCAGTCATGTTAATACTCACATTCCTCGAGGCGCAGGCCGAGGAGGTGGAGTTGCAGCTATCTTTGATTCTAGTCTACTAATTAGCTCTAAACCTAAACTAAATTATGACTCATTTGAAAGTCTTGTTCTTAGTCTTTCACACCCAAGTTGGAAATCAATGCAACCAGTTCGATTTGTTATAGTGTACCGAGCACCTGGTCCATACTCTGAATTCTTATCCGAATTTGCAGAGTTTTTGTCAAACTTAGTGCTAAAAGCGGACAAAGTTCTATTGTAGGGGATTTAATATTCATGTGGACGATGAGAATGATAGCCTTAGCACTGCGTTTATCTCTTTTAGATTCTATTGGATTCTCTCAAAGTGTTCATAAACAACTCACCGTTTTAACCACACCCTCGATCTTGTTCTGGTATATGGTGTTGACATTGAACATTTAATAGTGTTCCACAGAATGCCTTTCTATCTGACCACTGTTTGATAACTTTTGAGTTTATACTGCTGAACTACACGCCGTTAGGCAAAACGTCCTATACAAGATGTTATCTGATAGTGCTGGAGCTAATTTAGGATGCGATTCCGTTAGCATTTAATTCATTACCAAGTCACAAAGTAACGGAGGACTCTATGCTATTATCCCTCCCAAATCGATCATTTTGTCGATACGGCAGCAGGCTCGCTGCGAATGACTCTCGACTCTGTTGCCCTCTAAAAAAGAAGATAATAAAACAAAGAAGGTTAGCTCCATGGTTACCACACTGAAACTCGCAAATTAAGCAAAATATCGCGGAAACTTGAGAAGATTTGGCGTTCCACCAAATGGAAAATTCTCGTTTAACCGGGCAAGATAGTCTTAAAACGTCTAGGAAGGCCTCCGTAATGCCAGAGCAGCGTACTTCGTCATTGATAGAGGAAAATAGGAACAACCCAGGTTTTCTATGAAATGACCAATTTTGTTTTAATTTTATTTTCTGAATATTAAGATTTTATTCATAATTTCTTTTCATAAATTCCCTTTTTCTTCTTAAATTATTATGTGATTATCACAATTTTTTTTAAATTCTCCTTTTTTAATTTTTATTTCAGAATACAACGATTTCATTTTTAAGTTTCTCATAGGCCTAATTACTTTCTGTTCTTATTTACATTTTTTTATTTTCTGAATTTTGAGATTTCATACTCTTTTAATGAAATTACGTTTTTCTACAATCATTTTCTTTTGAATAATACAATTTTATTAATTCTCATAAATCCCTTTTTCTTCTGTCAAATGTAACCACTTTATATTTTTATTATATACTATGTGTATTATTTAATAATAATAATAATACTTGCTGGTGTCCACGAAGTGGCGCCATGACGTCACTCACCAGCAGAGAAGTCTTTTTTTCTTAAATTGTATTATAATATTTAGATAAAATCCGTTTTCCTTTTCAAATTATTTTTATAATCTGAATACCAACATTTTATTCCAGTTATTTTAATCCATGAAACTAAATGTCCTTTAATTATTTTTTTATTTTTTTAATATTTCTTGCTGCTGCAACAGTGTAAATTTCCTCATTTTGGGATTAACAAACAATTTTTAATCTCGACTCGATTTAATTCTTAATTTTTTCATTAAATCCCTTTTTCTACTGTTATATAAAACCACTTAACTGATTTAGAAGAAGCAGAGACTGTGGCTGCAGCATGGAAGGGAGCTGCAGGTGGATCTGGATCTGTAGTTGGAGACCTCTGCTCTCTCTCTCTCTGCCCCCTCATCCTGAGTCATGGTTCTGCTCCAGGTTCCTGTCTCTTTAAGGAGGTGTCTACTTGCCTCTGTCACCTAGTGCTTGCTCTCGGTGGGAACTGTTGGGTTTCTTTAAATCTGAGTCCGGTCT
The DNA here is from genome assembly GCF_008692095.1 of Etheostoma spectabile. Lineage (NCBI taxonomy): Eukaryota > Metazoa > Chordata > Actinopteri > Perciformes > Percidae > Etheostoma > Etheostoma spectabile. Next base: position 22,249 of record NW_022603538.1, read on the forward strand.
AGACCTGCTCTTTATAGAAAGACCTGGGAGATAAATAAAAATCCCAGAGTCCTGGTCTAGACCTGCTCTTTATAGAAAGACCTGGGAGATAAATAACATCCCAGAGTCCTGGTCTAGCACCTGCTCTTTATGGTAAGCTGGGAGTTAAATAACATCCAGAGTCCTGGTCTAGACCTGCTCTTATGGTAAGACCTGGGAGATAATAACATCCCAGAGTCCTGGTCTAGACCTGCTCTTTATGGTAAGACCTGGAGATAAATAAATCCCAGAGTCCTGTCTAGACCTGCTCTTTATGGAAAGAACCTGGGAGATAAATAACCCCCCAGAGTCGGTCTAGACCTGCTCTTTATGGTAAGACCTGGGAGATAAATAACATCCCCAGGTCCTGGTCTAGACCTGCTCTTTATGGAAAGACCTGGGAGATAAATAACATCCCAGAGTCCTGGTCTAGACCTGCTCTTTATGGAAAGACCTGGGAGATAAATAACATTCCAGAGTCCTGGTCTAGACCTGCTCTTTATGGGAAAGACTGGGAGATGAATAACATCCCAGAGTCCTGGTCTAGACCTGCGCTTTATAGGAAAGACCTTGGAGACAAATAACATCCCAGAGTCTGGTCTAGACCTGCTCTTTATGGAAAGACCTGGGAGATAAATAACATCCAGAGTCCTGTCTAGACTGCTCTTTATGGAAAGACCTGGGAGATAAATAACATCCCAGAGTCCTGTCTAGACCTGCTCTTTATGGAAAGACCTGGGAGAGAAATAACATCCCGGAGTCCTGGTCTAGACCTGCTCGTTATGGAAAGACCTGGGAGATGAATAACATCCCAGAGTCCGGGTCTAGACCTGCTCTTTATGGAAAGACCTTGGAGACAAATAACATCCCAGAGTCCTGGTCTAGACCTGCTCTTTATGGAAAGACCTGGGAGATAAATAACATCCCAGAGTCCTGTCTAGACCTGCTCTTTATGGAAAGACCTGGGAGATAAATAACATCCCAGAGTCCTGTCTAGACCTGCTCTTTATGGAAAGACCTGGGAGATAAATAACATCCCAGAGTCCTGGTCTAGACCTGCTCTTTATGGTAAGACCTGGGAGATAAATAACATCCCAGAGTCCTGTCTAGACCTGCTCTTTATGGAAAGCACAATTATGGGGCGCCGTTTGCAAAGCGGCTCGTGCTGAAAATAACAGCAACATTTTGTCACATTTAGCTTTAAATAATGTTTAAAAAAAACTGGTATGAAATTTTGAGGGTCACTTTCTTGCACATTTACAACATATTGTCAACTTGGAAATATTTAAATAGTTAAATCCAAATATTAAATGTTACACCTAAATGTTAAAGTTAAATCTAATGCTAAATCTAAATCTAATGTTAAATCTAAATATTAAATCTAATCTAATCTAATGTTAATCTAAATCTAATATATAAATCTAAATCTAAATGTTAAATCTAAATATTAAATCTAAATCTAAATGTTAAATCTAAATATTAAATCTAAATCTAAATGTTAAATCTAATATAAATCTAAATCTAAATGTAAATCGAATATTAAATCTAAATCTAAAGTCAAATCTAAATGTTAAAATCTAAATCTAAATGTTAAATCTAATCTAAAATGTTAAATCTAAATCTAATGTTAAATCTAAATCTAAATGTTAAATCTAAATCTAAATGTTAAATCTAAAGTTTCGGGTGAAACTAAATATTTCGCTAATATGCAAATTAATGTCGGTAACGGAAGTACCAAAATAAAAGCTCGAGGAGGTCATTGTATGTTTATAGTGTCAAATAACGAATATAAATCCTCTCATCGGGAGATAGACTCTTGAACTTGGATAACCGTGAAATAACTACCTAAAATAATAAACAAAGTTGGGGAAAACTGTATTTGAAGAGTACTTTGAGTTTTTAGTGTCACTTTTATGAATGGTGGGGAATTATAGCCACTATAGCCAGCCACGGGGGGCTCACTTGGACTGGTCTGTCACGTTCGCTTGCATTAAGGTCAGCAAGAGCCTATCCCCGACCGCCCGACAAGGCACTGCGAAATGTCCAACGAATCAGCGTTAGCGAGAACACACGGCAGAGCCGTCCCGGTGGCTGAACAAACTTATTAAACAGCGACAGCGACAGCCTCAGGGCCCCGCAGGCCCCTCGGTAAGCATGTTTTCCAAATCACGGAGCTAGCATTGTCTTGTTGTCAAGTAGTAGCAAATCTCTACTGGCTAGCTACCGTTAGCTAGTTTAGTTAAGTTAGCCTTGAACAGGGTTGCTAGCTCCGTGATTTGGAAAACATGCTTAAAGAGGTGGCCTGCGGTGGCCTGAGGCTGTTGCAGTCGCTGTTGAATAAGTTTTGTTCAGCCACCAGGACGGCTCTGCGATGTTCTCGGCTAACGTGATTCGTTGGACATTTCGCAGTGTCTTGTCGGTCGTTGTCGGGGGCGGGAGGGGGATAGCTCTTGCTGGCCTTAATTCAAGCAACGTGACAGACCAGTCAAAGTGAGCCCCCCGTGGCTGCTATAGTGGCTATAATTCCCACACCATTCATAAAAGTGACACTAAAAACTCAAAGTACTCGTCAAATACAGTTTTCCCCCAACTGTGTTATTATTTTAGGTAGTATTTTCACGGTATCCAAGTTCAAGAGTCCATATCTCCCGATGAGAGGATTTATATTCGTTATTTGACACTATAAACATACAATGACCTCCTCGAGCTTTATTTTGGTACTCCGGTTACCGACATTAATTTGCATATCGCTAAATATTTAGTTTCACCCGAAACATTTAGATTTAACATTTAGATTAGATTTAGATTTAACATTAGATTTAACATTTAGTTTAGATTTAGATTTAATATTTAGATTAACATTTAGATTTAGTTAGATTGAACATTTAGATTAATTTAACATTTAGATTTAACATTTAGATTTAACATTTAGATTTAATTTAGATTTAACATTTAGATTAACATTTTTTAATTTTAGATTAGATTTAGATTTAACATTTAGATTTAACATTTAGATTTAAATTTAGATTTAACATTAGATTTAGATTTAGATTAACATTTAGATTTAGATTTAGATTAGATTTAACCATTAGATTTAGATTTAGATTTAACATTTAGATTTAGATTTACATTTAGATTTAGATTAGCAATATAGATTTAACATTTAACATTTAGGTGTAAATTTAATATTGGATTTAACTATTTAAAATATTTCCAGTTGACAAAGATTGTTGTAACTGTGCAAGAAAGTGACCCTCAAAATTTCAATACCAGTTTTTTTTAACATATATTTAAAGCTAAATGTGACAAAATGTTGCTGTTATTTTCAGCACGAGCTGCTTTACAAACGGCGCCCCATACACAATGAGATAACTTGTTGTAATTTAGCGCTGTATACATAAAATTGAATTGAATGATTTACGGATTAACAACGAACAGTTTTCCAGTTCATTATTGTTTTTTATGGACATTTGAAAAACGGAGGTCATTGTTTCTTTTAAACCAATTCATCAGACCCTGGACATCCATCTTTGAAGTCTTCATCCGTCTACAAGAAAAGTGAAGATAAAACGACACAAGATGGCGACAGAGCTCCGCGTGCTCCCCCTCCTTCATCCACGGTGCTGTCACCGGGAGTGACAGATTGAAGGTCGGCTAAGTGAAAGTGAAGTGTGTGCAGTGATTTGTTAGAGCTCCTTATGTTTTATCATCATTACCCGACTACTATGGAGCTTCTTCTGGGTCTGCTGGGTCTGCTGGGTCTGGGTCTTCTGGGGAGAACACTTTGTGATGAAAACGGTAAGAACGACTAACTTTGTAGATATGAAGGCGACAGACGGACAGAACCGGGTCTTGTGTCAGATTTAAGGATCCAGAGCACGCTCTGGGGACTATATGGTATTATTAGCATCGGTAAGACATGCAGCCGTTCCCAGCACAGGTTACTGATCGCTCCTTCAGATGACCTGGCTGTATTTTAGCCCTCATGTTGTACTCGGGTCAAACTGACCCGTTTCAGTAACTTTTTAACTAAAAACGTATGTATAATTTGATATAAATTAGGTTTGTTGACTATGAATTCCAAGAATAAGTGTAAAACCTATTATTAAAACCAGTTCAGTGTTTTTTTAAAAGCGCCAAAAGCTGGAAAAAGTGATAAATAAATCAGGACAAACGACAAAAACATCGGAAGAGCAAAATAAAATTCAATTTTGACCTGGAAGGACAAGTTCATGGTTAACGGGAAGACAACACAAGGGTTAAAGTAGCCTATGTCATAATTTGGGTTTGCTGCTCGTGTTTGAAGTTGGGTGGAAACAGGTGTGTCAAAAAGTATGATAAAAAAGGGTAAGCTGCATCAGTTCACTATGAAAACTATTACCGTCCACCCAGAACTTTTGACATTTCAAATACCCTTTTTAAAAGCCCAGTTCATCTGGGTGGGCTATAATTTGTCAGATATCAGACAGATGAATATCTCATTTTTACACAGAAACAGCTTTTCAACAACTCGCTGGGTCCTCACTTTTGTGTAAGTGTGAAAGTGCATTTCATTGTTTGTTATTGCCCCTACTGAGGGTATTTAGACAGAAAAACCACTGGGTGGTCCATGATCTGTCAGATATAAGCCTCACCTTTCAGTGGGTAACGCTTTATAACAACCATCAGTAATAGATGGTAAATTCACTGTTAATTAATCTTTAGTTAATCGTCATTTAACTGTTAGCAAACAAATTATAATTAATAATGTTTACTAATTATTAGTAGTGCTGTAAATTAACATCTTATTGTTACACACATTATATCCCCCGTGTACTATCTACTGTATCGGGTAATGATTAAAACATGTTTGTAAGCCTTTGAGAAACCATTTTTAAAACATCTATAAACATTAAATCGATAGATGAACCAGATATTTCTGACACGTTGCTAAGGGTTACTGGTTGGTATGCAGTTGCAATCTATACAAAAAATTATCTATATACATACACACATATATGTATATAATGTGTGTGTTTATATATATGCACATATATATACTGTATATATATACATATACCTCTACACACTGTGTGTATTTATGTGTATATATATATACATATGTGTGTATGTATATTTATATTTCTTTATTTACAGACTCAAGGTCCAGATGATTTAAAAACAATACAATACAAAGGGGTTCAGACCAGACACAGACATAATATATACACATATACACACAGTATGTGTAGATATATATATATGTATATACAGTATATATATATGTGTGTATGTGTGTGTGTGGTGTATTTAGGATGCAACTAACCATTGTTTTTATTGTCAATCTTTAAACTGTCTATTATTTTCTGGATCAATGGATTAGTAGTTTTGATCGAAAAAAATGTCAGAAAATGGTGATAAATGTGGATCAAATGTCTCGTTTTGTCCACAACTCAAAGATATTCAGTTTACTGTCCCAGAGGAGAGAAGGAACTAGAAAATACTCTCAGCTCGCAGCTGTACGAGTGTTACATACAGTATATATATATATATATATATATATATATATATATACACTGTTTAAATAAATGTTCTTCCAGGGCCAGCAGTCGTCGTAGTGGAAGAAGGGAGAGATGTTGTGTTACCCTGCTCCCTCAGCCCCGAGGAGGACATTGAGTCCGAGCTGTTTGACTGGAGGTCAGATGATCAGAACCACGTCTTCCTGTATGATAACGGTCTCCATTACAACAACGGCCGTCAAGGTCAGAGTGAGCAGTTCAAAGGTCGAGTCTCTCATTTTCCAAATGAACTGAAACACGGCAACGCCTCCATAATCATCAGAAATACAAAGATATCTGACAGTGGAGAGTACAGCTGTGATTTTCCACTTAGGGAGAAAATAGAAATATTTCACATCAAGCTTGTTGTTGGTGAGTACTTTTATTAGAGCTATAAAGAAAATGACATGCTTAACAGGAATGTAACGGTACTCTCAACTCACAATTCGATATTATTCTCGATGTTAAGTTCACAAAACGATTTTGTAAGCTGCACACAAAGTAAAGACATTTGTGTTTGGTAGATTATTTCTTTGTTATAACAATGATTCTTGCAAATAAATCTCATACCACTGGAAAGAAGCCTGATTATTTCCCTTTTAAATGTGCCACCTTTGTAATGAACATGCATTTGTGGGATGAGCAGCAGAGCTGAGGATGTGGGTCGCCTAAAAAGTCAAATTATCTCTGTCAATGCCAAACAGCTTTGGTTTGCTGTTGCTATGACTCTGGTTTTGAGCTTCTGGGACCCCCAGGTGCTGATTATCAGGGGCCTGATTCTGCAACCAGGGGCAATCCCTTATCTCCTAAGTCTGGGACCACTTACCTTCCAAGACGACAACGCTCATCCCCACAGAGTGTTCAACCCTCATGTTGTCTTCCCATCAATCAACAGCTTTGTTGACGCTTTTTATCAATGTTTCTTATGTTTTTGTCCTTTTTTTCCCCAACACTTTTGATGCTTTTTTCCCATGTTTGTCACTTTATTTGATGTTTTCAACACTATGGAACACTAACTTTTTTAGTTTGGGAATTTATGGTCAATAAACCTAATTTATAGGAAATTACATCTAATGTTTGAGTTAGAAATTAGGAATTATTGAGACTAAAATTAAAGGAATGGATGTTGATGATAATCACAGACTGGAATATGTCAACTTTTACTCAATACTATTTCAAAAACACTTCAATTCTTTTCAAATGCTAAAAAATTCAATAAGACACCACAAAAATACACATCAATCTGTTCCTACTTACAGTCCCAGTTGCAACCCCACCCAAGGTTATCATCTCATCTTACTCTCAATCTTACTCTGCAAGATTCCTGTGTTGCAATTTGCCTAACCCCAAAACATTTTTCTCCCTTTCTAAATAGGTCTTACACATTCACATGATAAATATTTCACATAGTAACTGCTTACAGTCCCCACAATCCCCCAACCCACCAAACAACACCAAACCCACATCCTCCGCTCTGCTACTCATCCACAAATGGGGAAATAATCAGGCTTTCCAAAGGTATAATATTTATTACCAAGAATCATAGGTTGCCGCTCTTTCTGGCTTGTTTACTTTTAGTAATTTAACTCTTTTTTTTCAAGAATACATTGATAATTTTATTTGATTTTGACACTCAGTTCATTAGCAAAGTCCAATAGTTATATACCACTATACATTTTATCATCTCTTCGCTGTATTTTGTTTTTAAACGTGGTTGAAGTCTGACATGATGCCATGGTGACCGGAGGATGCAGGTTAAGTTTACCGCAGTAGCCTACAGCCCACCAGGGCTACTTACCCACAACTTCATGCTTAGACTACATCTGCTGGAGTAAGGATGAGAGAATATTCAATAAGTGACCTTCACAGGCTACGGGGGAACTATGCACCTCCTGCTGAGCTTCTGTGCCAACGCGACATTCTCCGACGCCCAAAGTACAGTACGTCCACCGAGGATCTCAACGCAACCAAATCTACATGCAAGGATGGAAACATAATCCCGTCTTTGCCCTTTGATCCCACTCATTTGAAGCCTGGTTGATGAGCTGACCATACTGTGCTTGCCCGTCGGCCCAGATTGATGTGCACAGTCAAACCGACTGAAAGTTGGATTGTTCAACATAAAGACCCTCACCAGCAAAGATTCCCTCTTCAGAGACTTTATTGTGGACCATAAACCGGACACCTCAACCAAGCAGTCCCGCATGGATTTGTTTACATCTGCTCATCCGGGAATGTGAAACTTCTATATAACTGCTGGCTGTTAAACTCAGAGGACCCCCCCATTATTGCAGTATTGTTCTGACCACCTAAACCATCAAAGATCCTGAACTTTCAACTGTTCTTACTGCTTTGATTGCAAAGTCTCCTCATTTAATCCTGATGGGGGATTTTAATATACATATGAACGACTTTTCTAATGCATTCACAGAAGACTTGATGGACAGGCTTGACTCCTTTGACATCACACAATATGGTAACCTTCCAACCCACAGCCAAGGACATATTTTAGATCTGGTCTGTTGCTCTGGTATCAAGCCTAGCCTATCAGTACAGCTGAACTACCCATCTCTGATCACAAAGCTGTAATGTTGGACACCCATCTGTCATGAAGTCCAAGATTCAGCATGTGATGTCACATCAACATTAAAAAGGTGGAACCAGAGGAACTCACTTCTCTAATTGTCACTTATCCCTCCCCTGCTTTTGATACTTCATTGGAGGATTTAGTTGACCACTACAATGACAATTGACACACTTGCTCCTATAAAGACGCGTTTCATTTGTGCACTCCGGTCCTTGGTTTACACCTGAACTTCGGCATATGAAATCCTTGGGCTGACGCCTGGAGCGGCTGCCAAAAAAGACTGTTCTTACTGTGCATAAATACATGTACTCTGAACACCTGGTGTAGTATAAAAATGCCATCTATGTTGCAAAAACATCATACTGTGCAAAGATACTCAGTGAGGGACCATGGAAACACAAGGGCTCTCTTTCCACTGTTGATCTCCTCCAGCCACCTGATAACATAACCCAGGGGTTCCCAAACTTCAGCCCGCGACCCCACAAAGTAACGGTGCAAGTGACTCGCGACCCCCCCCCCCCCCCCCCCCATAACATTGCGCGCAAACGCGCACGCACTACAGGCGTATCCAAACATGAGCATATTGACAACACAAAATAACACAACAGCCATGACATTATTCTACAGTAATTTACTCAGTACTTTGATTTGAACTTAATCTCACCTAATGAGGTGGATGTGCAGTATGTTGGAGCACAGCAAGTTAAAAAAGCTTATATTTAATTTAAAAAAGTTTTTATATACATTACACACTAGGCCAAAAAAAAGAAAATCCCTTTTCCTATTTCGGCCATACAGTATTCGTATTTCGTGGTGTTGGTTTAATCTTTCGCAATCTTTTTGCTTAGTTACCATCAGCGTCTCTGTCAGAGAAATGTCATAAGCGGTCTGGAGTAACAACTGTGGGCATCAGCGATGGGGCGAAGGTAAAGCCAGAGTTGGTAACGCAGGCTACCACCATGAGTACTGCGTGGATGGACCAGAAGGCAGCGCCGGGCGCTCGCTCTGTGGAAGGAGCGGTACACGGAGCTAGATGGCCGGGGGCTGCCTACGTGTTTATACAACTTTATACATCCTCAAACTGCCTGGAATCATCACATCCTCTCCAAGGAGGGCACCAGCAGGGACATTGTTTGGAGGAAGTTCAGGCAGCAACTGGCAGAGGAGCTGAGACACGAGTTTAGAGGAGGAAAGGGAGCGGGGCGCGGTCCGAACCCCGGGGTGGGGGGGACGCGGTCCGAGCAATGCGCACCACAGCAGACCCAACACGGAGGCAGTGACAGGTTAGATTAGGTTATAAATGTTCAAGGAAAATACTTTTAGGTGTTTGCTTGCATTTTTACATACCATATTTTTCAGATGTGAATGGAATAATTACGTTTTACTATGCCCATGATATGAGTTATTGAACACCTGGGCAACTCAAGTGTATAATTAAACACGTTAAATTGTACATTTTGGTGTTATTTCGTTTTTCTAAAGATATCCTAACACAATACCTGCATTAAAATTGCAATTAGGTATTTATCATGACAGATTATAGAGTTTAGATGGTTCCAGTACTTTTGGAATCCCGGCAGTTGTAGTGTTAATGTTGGAGACCACTACTCGGAAAGAAAGAAAATCAAAACAGCTGTTCCCTTTTTATTTAGTTGCTTGGTTTTATTTTAAATTTAGCCACTAGTTTTATCTTGTGTTAAAATCATGGCTAACATGCTATTTCTAATCGTTTTTAAATTTTTATTATATTTCTGTAAATCAACTCGCGACCCCCCCTCTCTGGCCCACTTTGGGAATCACTGACATAACCCACCAGGAGCTCTCTGGTGAACGCTGCTCAGTCTTCCTGAACGTTTCCAATACCAAAATTGAAGCAATCCACCAGCAATTAGACTGTTCACTTACTCACCTGAAACACCACGCTCACTGATTCACATCCCGATGTCCATCCCTAATGTATAATCCTGTTATTATTTAGTAGTTATTGTTTCCACTGTGTTCCAGTTGCTGCAGAGCCAGACATCACGTTATGATGCCACAGATGAAGGAGTGTTGCTGCAGTGTGGGTTCGAGGTGCTGCTCCGAAACTTAAAGTAGAGTGGCAGGACAGAGATGGAACCAACTTCCTGCTAAAGAACTACAGGTCCCAGAAAGAGGAGACAGAGACCACATCACTCTCCAGGACTACTGTGACCCAGACCGGCTACTGTCGCTGTGTCGTCACACAGGAGGAAACCAACCGTAGGACTCATGCTGAGATTTATGTGGTTATTATGGTAAGATTCCTCCTTGAGTTGTTGATATGTTTCAGCAGCAAATGTAACTGTTATTTCTGTTTAGTCTCAGGCTGTTCTCATCAACCAGTCATACATGTAGCTACGGAAAGTAAAGCTCTGTAATGCGTGTGTATCGCACGTATTTATTACTGTCAGCAACACAATAACTGCTGCTGTACAACACAGGACGCTCAGGCTGGGGGGGGGGGAGTTCTTTTCCTGGGAAAAACTAAAGGTATGCTTTAAACCAAACCATGGTCTTGTTGTTTTGGTGTCTAAATGCACCTGCCGACCCTGCATGATGCTGACTTTTTGTTTTTGGGCCCTCCAGGCCAGAGGAAATGGAATGATATCACTCAGCCACATTCACGCACAACCCTTTATTACATAGCCAGTGGTGTGGGCCATTTGTATGAGCAATGTGCACTTACACATTATGCAAGGTGACAGTGTAAAAGAAAAGAGCAAGTATTCCCCTTCTGGGATGTTAAAAAAGAAGAGGAGACATTTTGCGCTACATCAGTGTTTTTCAGGACCTGGAGCCCTGCTGGTTTTCGTGCTCGACAGTTAAACAAATGCTAATTACAGCTGTGAAACAAGGCGAGTGTCATAGCTGATAGGATTCAGAGGATCAGGACTCAGAGCCACTGCTTTAATAAAGATGGACAGATTTTAGCCATGCCAAAATAGCCACTGATTTAATGAAGGCATTAAAGCCTAAATACTGTTGCTAAGCCTGCATAATTTACCTTAAAAAGCTAGATGAAGACATTGACGTTGATGCTTTAGGCCACTATTGAGATTATGTGCTGCTGATCTTCTGTTTGAAGCTATCAATCGCAGGATTGGCATCCGAGACAGAAATACCACTCCGCCCCCCATGAGCCGTGACCCCAACGTCTCATGTCATTCATTTGATGCATGTGCACATTACATGCACACCCAAATGCACACATGGACACAATACCCGCCCAATGGTCCAGTCTTCCCGGCTGGCCTGAGTGCTTTCTCATTACTCCTAGCACCATTTACACACTAATGCAGTTTGCCGGGGCCAAGGCACCAATAGCAGACACTCCACATTTCATTACTGGGCCCTAATAATAGGGGGATAGGAGGCGGCTGGAGAGCCCGTGGACAGAGATGGAGGGAGTGAGCAAGACAGTACTGCGGATTGAGTGGAGGGATGACAGGCTCTTTTTTTCTCCCTCCCTGAAGACCTATTTAGGACCCGTGAACACTCAACGGAAGACATCTCTCAGACATCTATTCTCTCAAATACAGACATTGTCTTTTCTCTTCCTCCACTCCCTTGGCATATAATTGGAAAGAAGCATTTGCAGAAAATGTGAGAAGCCAAGGCCCACCACGGGTCCCCTCCTGGCACGGCAGGAATCACTCGAGAGAGGTCAACAATGGGTTTCTGTCTCGCTGCTCTAGAGGGAGCAGACAGAGGCTGAGCAGAGGAGAGAGAGGGAGAACGAGGGAAAGTGGATGAGAAGTAGCAGATTGCTCGGGGCGGCTGTTCTCATCAACCAGTCATACATGTAGCTGCCGAAAGTAAAGCTCTGTAATGCGTGTGTATCGCACGTATTTATTACTGTCGGCACCACAATAACTGCTGCTGTACAACACAGGACGCTCAGGCTGGGGGGGAGTTCTTTTCCTGGGGAAGAACCAAGGGAATGCTTTAAACCAAACCATGGTCTTGTTGTTTGGGTGTCTAAATGCACCTCTTGTCCCTGCATGATGCTGACTTTGTGTTTGCTAAACTCAAATGTAACGGCGGCTGACCCAAGCGACAGCTCCCAGAGCTCTGCACCCGTCCTCACCACACGGGCCAGTGAGGACTAATTTTGTAGGATATTATATAAACTGTTATGCATGAGTTTTCATAAGATATCATACATGTACTCAAATGCGTATACGACCATTCTACTTAACATATGTAAAATGTACAAAATAAACTAACTACACTAAACTAAAACTAACTTTTTGTGATGTGTTTCAGTCTCGTGGACCAAACTAAGTACTAGAGCTGGAATTCTTGTTGGAGTTGGAGTTGGAGTTGCAGCAACAGCTTTTCTTTTACAAAAGAACATCAAGAACATCAAGAACAAGTAAGTTTCCAGTAGTGTTAACCCTAGACTAACCTTCTATTTCTATTGTGACAGCAAAGCAGTAGGAGTCTTTATAAGAAAGGGACAATAAAGTCATGATTATGTGTGTAAGAAATGCCAGAATTAACCAAAAAGGCTACTTTTAAATACAAACAGGAATATGACACAAGAAGAGCAGAACTTAGCCCAAAACAAGACAGCACAGAAGCAAAAAGAAAAGCAACACAACAACGAACAGGTTACAAGTAAAACAGAGCAGAGAGTCAAAGATTAGAAAAGACACCGCTGCTGAGAGCAATAAAAGCAGTAGGGAAATAAGAGGGGGGGAATACCTTAAATTCATATATGTCGAGATTGCAAACTAACAGAATACATACATATATAGCTTTAGTGCTGACATGTACATGTATTTACCATCCATTATTCTAGCTGCTTAGTAAAAGACTTGTATGTGTTTAATTGTGTGATATGGTCTGGGATTGAGTTCCCCTCTCCTGACCTTCTGATGGACCGGGCTGACTGAGAATAACACAATGATCTCCTGATGATCCCCTGTGACTCGATCAGCGTCTGATCTTCTGTTAATGTCCATCAATCAGTCACCATGTGGCGTGGAGCTAGGTTGTGTGAGGGACTTTATCTACTAAGCTGAAGTTTACATTTGTAGGTCTTCCCAGCTTGAAGGCTGGCCATTTTCTTTTTAAATGATCAGTTAATGTGCTGGAAGTGCAGCTGCACAACGTGCAAAAGAACTTAATGAGAAGAAAATTGATCGGTGTGGTCAGCCATCACTTTTTTCCATCATCATTTTTTAATTTAATTTCCTGCAGGTCCAAAGACAAAGAAGCATCAGCCGCTAAATAACCCGACACACAACAGCCCCACAGAGGAAACCTGAAACAAAGAAGAAATCAGACAAAGGTTTTAGGTCACACAGAGATTCCTTTGTATTGCTGAACTGACGATTGAAGTCATAATAATACAGTTCATTCATGGTGACCTTTCATGTCACTCAAGGTCACTTTACAGCAGTTAACCCTCGTGTTGTCTTCCCATCGACCATTGACCATGTACGTTTTTAATTTTCTGGGTCATAATTCTTTTTTTAAATGTCACTTTTTCCATTTTTGTCACTTTTTTCCATTTTTTTTGTCACAAACATTCAATGTTATTTTTGAAGTTTTTGTAAATTTTTCTACAATTGTTTTGACGTTTTTGTTGTTTTTTTTCCAACATTTTCTTTCACTTTTTAATCATGAAAAGGGTGTAATCTGAGGGAATATGCTAATCTAAAGAATGTATTTTAAGATGAGATTTGAAGGTGGAGAGAGAGTTAACTCTTACAGATGGTTTTCAGGACAAACTGGGCCATTAGAATATTTTTGCTGCAGTGAGGTCACTTCAATGTTAAAAATGGTTGTAAGACCTTAAAGACAAATACATAAGTAAAACGGAACATGAATCTTTCAGATATGTATTGATATCACAGACAGAGCAGTAAAAACACGTCTCATATGTCTCGGGAGTCACACTGTGAAGAAATAATCATCATAACTTATACAGTTGACAAAATACATGCATGTTGTCAAAGAAAGTCCAGACGCTTTTGCCCTTATGACATTTACTTATGCCAATAATAACAATCCAATTAATTTAAATGTTTTAAATTTTTTTATCTCATATAATGACGAAACTTTTTAAAGTAAAATGTATTGAATTTAATGCAATTATTTTGAAGCCCTATATTATTTTTATTTTGATCAATTATTTATATGAATTATTTGAAATACTTCATCAATAATACTCATTTAAACAAATGGATATAGTAGTACTAGAGAATTGCTAAAAAATGAAATGTAAAGTTATGAAGTGGGGTCAGTGTACAAGATAAAACATTTAAATTAAGATAATAAACCATTATTACCAACATTATAATTTTATTACAATTTTTTTTTACTCCATTAAATGACTTTTCCTTTTTAATTATTTTGGATTTTCTGAATATTAAGAATTTATTAGTATTTTTTCCTTTTCTTTGTCATCTTAAATTAGTTTTAATTTGGTGAATATCACGATTTTATATTGCAAATATTTTTTCCCCCCACGCAACCGGTTAAATCCCTTTTTTCTTCTGCGAAATGTAACCACTGAAACGCAAAATGAATTCAATTGTATGCAATTATTTTGAAACCCTATGACCCTTTTATTTGGATCAATTATTTAAATGTATAATAATACTGATTAAAACAAACGGACATTGTATTGCCAAAGAAACACTGAAAAATGAAATAACTATAAATGTAAAAAATGGGGTCAGTGCATAAGGTTCAAACTAATGTAATCTAAAATATAATTAATTAAGTTAATAAACCCTGTAAACACTGTGATTGTAAAGCTTTTAATCCATGAAGTTGTCCTGTCACTCATCACATCATGATTTTAAAATGGACTATTTAAGTAAATATTCATGAATTACTTCTGAATATTACGATTTTATCATTTTTCTCCATAAAAATAACTTTATCCCTCTGTCAAATGTAACCACTGACCTACATTCAGATCATAGACCGGTAATATTAAATATATAATATATATATAGCCTATATATACAGTCTATTTATATGTAGTGAAGTGTATGCAGGATAGAGGATGGATACCCGACCCGAGCCCGACGGGACCCGACGGGACCCGACGGG
>NW_022603539.1:0-58713 GCF_008692095.1 Etheostoma spectabile
TTTTTTTCACGCTGTTAATGCATATTTTTCTCTTTTTTCAGGCTACTCTACAAAGGAATCCTGACGTTATTCCAGCTTCATTCCAAGTTTGGGAGAGACTTCACCTATCCTTGTGTCTCTCAGGTAATTTCAGAGCATTGTGATGTACGTTTTAAAAAATAAGGGCTTAAAAGTAAAGCTATCTTGATGTTTTTTCAGGTTGTGTAAATGCATATTTTTTTCTCTTTTTCAGGCTACTCTAAAATGGTATCCTGACGTTATTCCTGCTTCATTCCAGGTCTGGGGGAGACATAACCTATCCGTGTCTCCCAGTAATTTCAGAGCTTTTTGATGTAGGATTTCAAAAATAAAGCCTACAATGTCTATAATAAGTATAATTTTAATCTTTTTCAGGCTGTTAAAGGCATATTTTTGCTCTGTTTCAGGCTACTCTAAAAAGGAATCCTGACGTTATTCCAGCTTCATTCTAAGTCTGGGGGAGACATCACCTATCCACTGTGACTCTTAGGTAATTTCAGAGCATTCTGATGTACGGTTTTAAATTTAAGGGCTTAAAAGTATGGCTATATCAATGTTTTTTCACGCTGTTAAATGCATATTTTTCTCTTTTTCAGGCTACTCTAAAAAGGAATCCTGACGTTATTCCTGCTCCATTCCAAGTCTGGGGGAGACATCACCTATCCAGTGTGTCTCTCTGGTAATTTCAGAGCATTTTGATGTAGGATTTTAAAAATAAAGCCTACAATGTCTAATACATAGTATAATTTTAATCTTTTTCATTCTGTTAAAGGCATATTTTTTTCTTTTTCAGGCTACTCTAAAAAGGAATCCTGACATTATTCCAGCTTCATTCAAAGTCTGGGGGAGACATCACCTACCCATTGTGTCTCTCAGGTAATTTCAGAGCATTCTGATGTACGGTTTTAAAATTAAGGGCTTAAAAGTAAAGTTATACTGACATTTTTTCAGGCGGTTAAAGGCATATTTTTCTCTTTATCAGGCTACTCTAAAAAGGAATCCTGACGTTATTCCAGCTTCATTCTAAGTCTGTGGGAGACATCACCTATCCACTGTGTCTCTCAGGTAATTTCAGAGCATTGTGATGTACGGTTTTAAAATTAAGGGCTTAAAAGTAAAGCTATACTGACGTTTTTTCAGGCGGTTAAAGGCATATTTTTCTCTTTTTCAGGCTACTCTAAAAAGGAATCCTGACATTATTCCAGCTTCATTCCAAGTTTGGGAGAGACATAACCTATCCATTGTGTCTCTCAGGTAATTTCAGAGCATTCTGATTTACGGTTTTAAAAATAAGGGCTTAAAAGTAAAGCTATCGTGACGTTTTTTCAGGTTGTTAAATGCATATTTTTCTCTTTTTCAGGCTACTCTAAAAAGGAATC
This sequence comes from Etheostoma spectabile, assembly GCF_008692095.1. Lineage (NCBI taxonomy): Eukaryota > Metazoa > Chordata > Actinopteri > Perciformes > Percidae > Etheostoma > Etheostoma spectabile. The sequence continues at coordinate 1,398 of NW_022603539.1, forward strand.
CTGACGTTATTCCTGCTTCATTCCAAGTCTGGGGGAGACATCACCTATCCAGTGTGTCTCTCTGGTAATTTCAGAGCATTTTGATGTAGGATTTTAAAAATAAAGCCTACAATGTCTAATACATAGTATAATTTTAATCTTTTTCATTCTGTTAAAAGCATATTTTTTTCTTTTTCAGGCTACTCTAAAAAGGAATCCTGACGTTATTCCAGCTTCATTCTAAGTCTGCGGGAGACATCACCTATCCACTGTGTCTCTCAGGTAATTTCAGAGCATTGTGATGTACGGTTTTAAAATTAAGGGCTTAAAAGTAAAGCTATACTGACGTTTTTTCAGGCGGTTAAAGGCATATTTTTCTCTTTTTCAGGCTACTCTAAAAAGGAATCCTGACATTATTCCAGCTTCATTCCAAGTTTGGGAGAGACATCACCTATCCATTGTGTCTCTCAGGTAATTTCAGAGCATTCTGATGTACGGTTTTAAAAATAAGGGCGTAAAAGTAAAGCTATCGTGACGTTTTTTTCCAGGTTGTTAAATGCATATTTTTCTCTTTTTCAGGCTCTCCTAAAAAGAATCCTGACGTTATTCCTGCGTCATTCCAGGTCTGGGGGAGCATCACCTATCCCGTGTCTCCCAGGTAATTTCAGAGCTTTTTGATGTAGGATTTCAAAAATAAGCCTACAATGTCTAATACATAGCATAATTTATCTTTTTTCAGGCTGTTAAAGTCATATTTTTCTCTTTTTCAGGCTACTCTAAAAAGGAATCCTGACGTTATTCCAGCTTCATTCTAAGTCTGCGGGAGACATCACCTATCCACTGTGACTCTCAGGTAATTTCAGAGCATTCTGATGTACGGTTTTAAAATTAAGGGCTTTAAAGTATAGCTATATTGACGTTTTTTCACGCTGTTAAATGCATATTTTTCTCTTTTTCAGGCTACTCTACAAAGGAATCCTTACGTTATTCCAGCTTCATTCCAAGTTTGGGAGAGACTTCACCTATCCATTGTGTCTCTCAGGTAATTTCAGAGCATTGTGATGTACGGTTTTAAAAATAAGGGCTTAAAAGTAAAGCTATCTTGATGTTTTTTCAGGTTGTTAAATGCATATTTTTCTCTTTTTCAGGCTACTCTAAAATGGTATCCTGACGTTATTCCTGCTTCATTCCAGGTCTGGGGGAGACATCACCTATCCCGTGTCTCCCAGGTAATTTCAGAGCTTTTTGATGTAGGATTTCAAAAATAAAGCCTACAATGTCTAATACATAGTATAATTTTAATCTTTTTCAGGCTGTTAAAGGCATATTTTTCTCTGTTTCAGGCTACTCTAAAAAGGAATCCTGATGTTATTCCAGCTTCATTCTAAGTCTGCGGGAGACATCACCTATCCACTGTGTTTCTCAGGTAATTTCAGAGCATTCTGATGTACAGTTTGAAAATTAAGGGCTTAAAAGTAAAACTATACTGACGTTTTTTCAGGCGGTTAAAGGCATTATTTTCTCTTTTTCAGGCTACTCTAAAAAGGATTCTTGACGTTATTCCAGCTTCATCTAAGTCTGCGGGAGACGTCACCTATCCACTGTGACTCTCAGGTATTTCAGAGCATTCTGATGTACGGTTTTAAATTCGGGCTTAAAAGTAAAGCTATATTGACGTTTTTTTTTTCACGCTGTTAAATGCATATTTTTCTCTTTTCAGGCTACTCTAAAATGGTATCCTTACGTTTTTTCCTGCTTCATTCCAGGTCTGGGGTAGACATCACCTATCCCGTGTCTCCCGATAATTTCAGAGCTTTTTGATATAGGATTTCAAAAATAAAGCCTACAATGTCTAATACACAGTATAATTTTAATCTTTTTAAGGCTATTAAAGGCATATTTTTCCTCTTTTTCAGGCTACTCTAAAAAGGAATCCTGCGTTATTCCAGCTTCATTCCAAGTTTGGGAGAGACATCACCTATCCATTGGTCTCTCAGGTAATTTCAGAGCTTCTGATGTACGGTTTTAAAAATAAGGCTTAAAAGTAAAGCTATCGTGACGTTTTTTTCAGGTTGTTAAATGCATATTTTTCTCTTTTTTCAGGCTACTCTAAAATGGTACCTGACGTTATTCCTGCTTCATTCCAGTCTGGGGGAGACATCACCTATCCCGTGTCTCCCAGGAATTTCAGAGCCTTTTGATGTAGGATTTCAAAAATAAAGCCTACAATTTCTAATACATAGTATATTTTAATCTTTTTCAGGCTGTTAAGGCATATTTTTCTCTTTTTCAGGCTACTCTAAAAAGGAATCCTGTTGTTATTCCAGCTTCATTCCAAGTCTGGGAGAGACATCCCCTATCCATTGTGTCCTTAAGGTAATTTCAGAGCATTCTGTTGTACAGTTTTAAATTTAAGGGCTTAAAAGTATGGCTATATCGATGTTTTTTCACGCTGTTGAAGGCATATTTTTCTCTTTTTCAGGCTACTCTAAAAAGAAATCCTGACGTTATTCCTGCTTCATTCCAAGTCTGGGGGAGACATCACCTATCCCCTGTGTCTCTCAGGTAATTTCAGAGCGTTTTGATGTAGGATTTCAAAAATAAAGCCTACAATGTCTAATACATAGTATCATTTTAATCTTTTTCAGGCTGTTAAAGGCATATTCTTCTCTTTTTCAGGCTACTCTAAAAAGGAATCCTGACGTTATTCCAGCTTCATTCTAAGTCTGCGGGAGACATCACCTATCCACTGTGACTCTCAGGTAATTTCAGAGCATTTTGATGTAGGATTTCAAAAATAAAGCCTACAATGTCTAATACATAGTATAATTTTAATCTTTTTCAGGCTGTTAAAGGCATATTTTTCTCTTTTTCAGGCTACTCTAAAAAGGAATCCTGACATTATTCCAGCTTCATTCTAAGTTTGGGAGAGACTTCACCTATCCATTGTGTCTCTCAGGTAATTTCAGAGCATTGTGATGTACGGTTTTAAAAATAAGGGCTTAAAAGTAAAGCTATCGTGACGTTTTTTCAGGTTGTTAAATGCATATTTTTCTCTTTTTCAGGCTACTCTAAAAAGGAATCCTGACGTTATTCCTGCTTCATTCCAAGTCTGGGGGAGACATCACCTATCCAGTGTGTCTCTCTGGTAATTTCAGAGCATTTTGATGTAGGATTTCAAAAATAAAGCCTACAATGTCTAATACATAGTATAATTTTAATCTTTTTCAGGCTGTTAAAGCATATTTTTCTCTTTTTCAGGCTACTCTAAAAAGGAATACTGACATTATCCGCTTCATTCCAGGTCTGGGGAGACATCACCTATCCATTGTGTCCTTAGGTAATTTCAGAGCATTCTGATGTACAGGTTTAAAATTAAGGGCTTAAAAGTAAAGCTAATCGACGTTTTTTCAAGGCTTTTAAGGCATATTTTCTCTTTTTCAGGCTACTCTAAAAGAAATCCTGACGTTATTCCTGCTTCATTCCAAGTTTGGGAGAGACATCACCTATCCAGTTGTGTTCTCAGGTAATTTCAGAGCATTCTGATGTACGGTTTTAAAAATGAGGGCTTAAAAGTAAAGCTATCGTGACGTTTTTTCAGGTTGTTAAATGCATATTTTTCTCTTTTTCAGGCTACTCTAAAATGGTATAATGACGTTATTCCTGCTTCATTCCAGGTCTGGGAGAGACATCCCCTATCCATTGTGTCCTTAAGGTAATTTCAGAGCATTCTGATGTACAGTTTTAAATTTAAGGGCTTAAAAGTATGGCTATATCGATGTTTTTTCAAGCTTTTAAAGGCATATTTTTCTCTTTTTCAGGCTACTCTAAAAAGAAATCCTGACGTTATTCCTGCTTCATTTCAAGTCTGGGGGAGACATCACCTATCCAGTGTGTCTCTCTTGTAATTTCAGAGCGTTTTGATGTAGGATTTCAAAAATAAAGCCTACAATGTCTAATACATAGTATAATTTTAATCTTTTTCAGGCTGCGTTATTCCAGCTTCATTCTAAGTCTGCCGGAGACGTCACCTCACTGTGACTCTCAGGTAATTTCAGAGCATTCTGATGTACGGTTTTAAAATTAAGGGCTTAAAAGTAAAGCTATATTTGTTGTGGTCTGCTGCCTTCCCCAACCTGTTGTGTGTCTCCCCTTTTCTTCCCTATGTGTTGTCTGTTTGCCGTGAGGGCATTTCCGGGGGATTCAGAGGCGTGGCTTCCATCAGCACTCCGTCTTCCACTCAGCTGTTTCCCATCACTCATCATCCCACTGCCATTCCTAAACCCGGGCTGACCGTCTCCTCAGCGCCAGATCGTTACATGCATTACTGTGGTAACTAGGCCCCAAGTCGAATTCACTCGTGTTTTCTTCTACCAGTGTTCTCTTACTTACCTTGTGTTTCCCTCGCAGATCCGTCCGTTGTCCGTCAGTGCTGCCTACCATCCTCTCAACCACCCACCCTCAGTCCGCGTCTGTGTTTGTCATCTTCCGCTCTCATTAAACCACCTGAACTGTACTCAGTCTTCGTGCATTTGTTATCTCTGTGGTTCTGTCTTACTGAAACGTAACAATATTGACGTTTTTTCACGCTGTTAAATGCATATTTTTCTCTTTTTCAGGCTACTCTAAAATGGTATCCTGACGTTTTTCCTGCTTCATTCCAGGTCTGGGGGAGACATCACCTATCCCGTGTCTCCCAGGTAATTTCAGAGCTTTTTGATATAGGATTTCAAAAATAAAGCCTACAATGTCTAATACATAGTATAATTTTAATCTTTTTCAGGCTGTTAAAGGCATATTTTTCTCTTTTTCAGGCTACTCTAAAAAGGAATCCTGACGTTATTCCAGCTTCATTCCAAGTTTGGGAGAGACATCACCTATCCATTGTGTCTCTCAGGTAATTTCAGAGCATTCTGATGTACGGTTTTAAAAATGAGGGCTTAAAAGTAAAGCTATCGTGACGTTTTTTCAGGTTGTCAAATGCATATTTTTCTCTTTTTCAGGCTACTCTAAAATGGTATCCTGACGTTATTCCTGCTTCATTCCAGGTCTGGGGGAGACATCACCTATCCCGTGTCTCCCAGGTAATTTCAGAGCTTTTTGATGTAGGATTTCAAAAATAAAGCCTACAATGTCTAATACATAGTATAATTTTAATCTTTTTCAGGCTGTTAAAGGCATATTTTTCTCTTTTTCAGGCTACTCTAAAAAGGAATCCTGACGTTATTCCAGCTTCATTCTAAGTCTGCGAGAGACATCACCTATCCACTGTGTTTCTCAGGTAATTTCAGAGCATTCTGATTTACGGTTTGAAAATTAAGGGCTTAAAAGTACAGCTCTATTGACGTTTTTTCAGGCTGTTAAAGGCATTGTTTTCTCTTTTTCAGGCTACTCTAGAAAGGAATCCTGACGTTATTCCAGCTTCATACTAAGTCTGCGGGAGACATCACCTATCCACTGTGTCTCTCAGGTAATTTCAGAGCATTCTGATTTACGGTTTTGAAATTAAGGGCTTGAAAGTAAAGCTATATTGACGTTTTTTCAGGTTGTTAAATGCATATTTTACAGCTTCATTCCAAGTCTGAGGCAGACAACACCTATCCAGTGTGTCTCTCAGGTAATTTCAGATTATTCTGATGTAGCATTTTAAAAATGAAGCCTACAATGTCTAATACATAGTATAATTTTAATCTTTTTCAGGCTGTTAAAGGCATATTTTTCTCTTTTTCAGGCTACTCAAAAAAGGAATCCTGACGTTATTCCAGCTTCATTCCAAGTGTGGGAGAGACATCACCTATCCATTGTGTCTCTCAGGTAATTTCAGAGCATTCTGATGTACGGTTTTAAAAATAATGGCTTAAAAGTAAAGCTATCGTGACGTTTTTTCAGGTTGTTAAATGCATATTTTTCTCTTTTTCAGGCTACTCTAAAATGGTATCCTGACGTTATTCCAGCTTCATTCCAAGTCTGGGAGAGACATCCCCTATCCATTGTGTCCTTAAGGTAATTTCAGAGCATTCTGATGTACAGTTTTAAATTTAAGGGCTTAAAAATATGGCTATATTGATGTTTTTTCACGCTGTTAAAGGCATATTTTTCTCTTTTTCAGGCTACTCTAAAAAGAAATCCTGACGTTATTCCAGCTTCATTCCAAGTCTGGGGGAGACATCACCTATCCAGTGTGTCTCTCTGGTAATTTCAGAGCATTTTGATGTAGGATTTTAAAAATAAAGCCTACAATGTCTAATACATAGTATAATTTAAATCTTTTTTAGGCTGTTAAAGGCATATTTTTCTCTTTTTCAGGCTACTCTAAAAAGGAATCCTGATGTTATTCCAGCTTCATTCCAAGTTTGGGAGAGACATCACCTATCCATTGTGTCTCTCAGGTAATTTCAGAGCATTCTGATGTACGGTTTTAAAAATAAGGGCTTAAAAGTAAAGCTATCGTGACGTTTTTTTCAGGTTGTTAAATGCATATTTTTCTCTTTTTCAGGCTACTCTAGAAAGGAATCCTGACGTTATTCCAGCTTTATACTAAGTCTGCGGGAGACATCACCTATCCACTGTGTCTCTCAGGTAATTTCAGAGCATTCTGATTTACAGTAATTAAAATTAAGGGCTTGAAAGTAAAGCTATATTGACGTTTTTTCAGGTTGTTAAATGCATATTTTTCACTTTTTCAGGCTACTCTAAAAAGGAATCATGACATTATTCCAGCTTTATTCCAAGTCTGAGGCAGACAACACCTATCCAGTGTGTCTCTCAGGTAATTTCAGATTATTGTGATGTAGCATTTTAAAAATGAAGCTTACAATGTCTAATACACAGTATAATTTTAATCCTTTTCAGGCTGTTAAATACATATTTTTCACTTTTTCAGGCTACTCTAAAAAGGAATCCTGACATTATTCCAGCTTCATTCCAAGTCTGAGGCAGACATCACCTATCCAGTGTGTCTCTCAGGTTATTTCAGATCATTCTGATGTAGCATTTTAAAAATAAAGCCTACAATGTCTAATACATAGTAAATTTTTAATCTTTTTCAGGCTGTTAAAGGCATATTTTTCTCTTTTTCAGGCTACTCTAAAAAGGAATTCTGACGTTAGTCCAGCTTCGTTCTAAGTCTGCGGGAGACATCACCTATCCACTGTGTTTCTCAGGTAATTTCAGAGCATTCTGATGTACGGTTTGAAAATTAAGGGCTTAAAAGTAAAGCTATACTGACGTTTTTTCAGGCGGTTAAAGGCATTATTTTCTCTTTTTCAGGCTACTCTAAAAAGGAATCTTGACGTTATTCCAGCTTCATTCTCCGTCTGCGGGAGACGTCACCTATCCACTGTGACTCTCAGGTAATTTCAGAGCATTCTGATTTACGGTTTTAAAATTAGGGCTTTAAAGTAAAGCTATATTGACGTTTTTTCACGCTGTCAAATGCATATATTTCTCTTTTTCAGGCAACTCTAAAAAGAAATCCTGACATTATTCCAGCTTCATTCCAAGTCTGGGGGAGACATCACCTATCCAGTGTGTCTCTCTGGTAATTTCAGAGCATTTTGATGTAGGATTTCAAAAATAAAGCCTATAATGTCTAATACATAGTATAATTTTAATCTTTTTCAGGCTTTTAAAGTTATATTTTTTTCTTTTCCAGGCTACTCTAAAAAGGAATCCTGACATTATTCCAGCTTCATTCAAAGTCTGGGGGAGACATCACCTATCCATTGTGTCTCTCAGGTAATTTCAGAGCATTCTGATGTACGGTTTTAAAAATGAGGGCTTAAAAGTAAAGCTATCGTGACGTTTTTTCAGGTTGTCAAATGCATATTTTTCTCTTTTTCAGGCTACTCTAAAATGGTATCCTGACGTTATTCCTGCTTCATTCCAGGTCTGGGGGAGACATCACCTATCCACTGTGTCTGTCAGGTAATTTCAGAGCATTCTGATTTACGGTTTTAAAATGAAGGGCTTAAAAGTAAAGCTATATTGACGTTTTTTCAGGTTGTTAAATGCATATTTTTCTTTTTTTCAGACTACACTAAAAAGGAATCCTGACATTATTCCAGCTTCATTCCAAGTCTGAGGCAGACATCACCTATCCACTGTGTCTCTCAGGTGATTTCAGAGCATTTTGATGTAGGATTTCAAAAATAAAGCCTACAATGTCTAATACATAGTATAATTTTAATCTTTTTCAGGCTGTTAAAGGCATATTTTTCTCTTTTTCAGGCTACTCTAAAAAGGAATCCTGACGTTATTCCAGCTTCATTCTAAGTCTGCGAGAGACATCACCTATCCACTGTGTTTCTCAGGTAATTTCAGAGCATTCTGATGTACGGTTGGAAAATTAAGGGCTTAGAAGTACAGCTCTATTGACGTTTTTTCAGGCGGTTAAAGGCATTATTTTCTCTTTTTCAGGCTACTCTAGAAAGGAATCCTGACGTTATTCCAGCTTTATACTAAGTCTGCGGGAGACATCACCTATCCACTGTGTCTCTCAGGTAATTTCAGAGCATTTTGATGTAGGATTTCAAAAATAAAGCCTACAATGTCTAATACATAGTATAATTTTAATCTTTTTCAGTCTGTTAAAGGCATATTTTTTTCTTTTTCAGGCTACTCTAAAAAGGAATCCTGACATTATTCCAGCTACATTCAAAGTCTGGGGGAGACATCACCTATCCATTGTGTCTCTCAGGTAATTTCAGAGCATTCTGATGTACAGTTTTAAAATTAAGGGCTTAAAGGTACAGCTATATTGACGTTTTTTCAGGCGGTTAAAGGCATTGTTTTCTCTTTTTCAGGCTACTCTAAAAAGAAATCTTGACGTTATTCCAGCTTAATTCTAAGTCTGCGGGAGACGTCACCTATCCACTGTGTCTCTCAGGTAATTTCAGAGCATTCTCATTTACGGTTTTAAAATTAAGGGCTTAAAAGTAAAGCTATATTGACGTTTTTTCAGGTTGTTAAATGCATATTTTTCACTTTTTCAGGCTGCTCCAAAAAGGAATCCTAACATTATTCCAGCTTCATTCCAAGTCTGAGGCAGACATCACCTATCCAGTGTGTCTCTCAGGTAATTTCAGATCATTTTGATGTAGCATTTTAAAAATAAAGCCTACAATGTCTAATACATAGTAAAATTTTAATCTTTTTCAGGCTGTTAAAGGCATATTTTTCTCTTTTTCAGGCTACTCTAAAAAGGAATTCTGACGTTATTCCAGCTTCATTCTAAGTCTGCGGGAGCCATCACCTATCCACTGTGTTTCTCAGGTAATTTAAGAGCATTCTGATGTACGGTTTGAAAATTAAGGGCTTAAAAGTAAAGCTATACTGACGTTTTTCCAGGCGGTTAAAGGCATTATTTTCTCTTTTTCAGGCTACTCTAAAAAGGAATCTTGACGTTATTCCAGCTTCATTCTCCGTCTGCGGGAGACGTCACCTATCCACTGTGACTCTCAGGTAATTTCAGAGCATTCTGATTTACGGTTTTAAAATTAAGGGCTTAAAAGTAAAGCTATATTGACGTTTTTTCACGCTGTCAAATGCATATATTTCTCTTTTTCAGGCAACTCTATAAAGAAATCCTGACATTATTCCAGCTTCATTCCAAGTCTGGGGGAGACATCACCTATCCAGTGTGTCTCTCTGGTAATTTCAGAGCATTTTGATGTAGGATTTCAAAAATAAAGCCTACAATGTCTAATACATAGTATAATTTTAATCTTTTTCAGGCTGTTAAAGGCATATTTTTCTTTCTCTTTTTCAGGTTACTCTAGAAAGGAATCCTGACGTTATTCCAGCTTCATTCCAAGTCTGAGGGAGACATCACCTATCCCCTGTGTCTCTCAGGTAATTTCAGAGCATTCTGATGTACAGTTTTAAAATTAAGGGCTTAAAAGTAAAGCTATATTGACGTTTTTTCAGGCTGTTAAATGCATATTTTGCTCTTTTTCAGGCTACTGTAAAAAGAATCCTTACGTTATTCCAGCTTCATTCCAAGTCTGGGGGAGACATCACCTATCCAGTGTGTCTCTCAGGTAATTTCAGAGCGTTTTGATGTAGGATTTCAAAAATAAAGCCTACAATGTCTAATACATAGTATAATTTTAATCTTTTTCAGGCTGTTAAAGGCATATTTTTCTTTCTCTTTTTCAGGTTACTCTAGAAAGGAATCCTGACGTTATTCCAGCTTCATACTAAGTCTGCGGGAGACATCACCTATCCAGTGTGTCTCTCATGTAATTCCAGCACATTCTGATGTAGGATTTTAAAAATAAAGCCTACAATGTCTAATACATAGTATAATTTTAATCTTTTTCAGGCTGTTAAAGGCATATTTTTCTTTCTCTTTTTCAGGCTACTCTAAAAAGGAATCTTGACGTTATTCCAGCTTCATTCCAAGTCTGCGGGAGACATCACCTATCCACTATGTCTCTCAGGTAATTTCAGATCATTCTGATGTACGGTTTTAAAATTAAGGGCTTAAAAGTAAAGCTATATTGACGTTTTTCAGGCGGTTAAAGGCATTATTTTCTCTTTTTCAGGCTACTCTAAAAAGAAATCCTGACGTTATTCCAGCTTCATTCCAAGTCTGGGGGAGACATCACCTATCCAGTGTGTCTCTCTGTTAATTTCAGAGCATTTTGATGTAGGATTTTAAAAATAAATCCTACAATGTCTAATACATAGTATAATTGTAATCTTTTTCAGGCTGTTAAAGGCCTATGCTTTTTCCACTATGTCTTTCAGGTAATTTCACAGCATTCTGATGTACGGTTTTAAAATTAAGGGCTTAAAAGTAAAGCTATATTGACGTTTTTCAGGCGGTTAAAGGCTTATTTTTTAGAGCTCTATCTTAAACTAGAAACAATATTGAGAGCATGTCTATGGAACATTGTTTGACTGACTAATTACCTTTCTTAAAAATGTAACATCCGGTGTTCGTTAGTTAGTGATAAACTACTTTTGATCAATTTATGTGTGGCCTCCATTTTGTTGCCAACCTTTAGCCTGCCGGTAACAAATGGGGGGTCATCCGGGATTTTAGTGCTGGGAAAGTTGTAACTAAAACATATTCCCACAGATTTTTAGCTTTCACTGGTATCTGGTTTCTCACCCCTAAATATGCACCTTTCATCAAAAGCTCAAACCCTCAGCCGACCACCCGCCAATCACACTCTTCTCCACAGATGTCTGCAAGGCACTGAGCAGGATCAGCACGCACAAGGCTGCTGGACCAGATAACATCCCTGAACGCATGGGCATGTGTGGAGCAGCTCGCTGGGGTTTTTACAGACATTTTCAACCTGTCTCTTGCCCAAGCAGCTGTACCAACATGCTCTACATGCTTCCATTGTGCCAGTGCCAAAACACTCCAGCCCGAAGTGCCTTAACGACTACCGCCCTGTAGCACTCACACCCATCGTAATGAAGTGCTTTGAGCGGCTGGTCCTGAAACACCTAAAAGACCCGCTACCATCCACATTGGACTCACACCAGTTTGCCTACCGTAGCAATAGGAGAACAGAGGATGCAGTTTCCATGGCACTGCACTCTGTACTCACACATCTGGACAATAAGAACACTTATGCACAAATGCTGTTTGTTCACTTCAGCTCAGCATTTAACACCGTCATACCGGCTAAGTTAATAGCCAAACTTGGAGATGTAGGCATCAACACCTCCACGTGCAACTGGATTTTGGACTTTTTGACCAACAGACCCCAGAATGTTCGATCAGGCTCCAATTGCTTCACGTCCATTACACTCAACACTGGTGTACCACAGGGCTGTGTGCTAAGCCCGTTTCTCTACTCCCTCTTCACCTCCGACTGCAAGCCTGTGTACGAATCTAATTCCATCATCAAGTTTGCGGACGACACTACGGTGATTGGTCTCATCAGCAACAACGATGAGACTGCCTATAGGGAGGAGATCCAGCACCTGGCCACATGGTGCACTGAAAATAACCAGCTCCTCAACACCACCAAAACGAAGGAGCTCATCGTGGACTTCAAAAAAGAGTCACGAGGCACGCACAACACCATCCACATCAATGGAATGGCTGTTGAGCTTGTCTCCAGTTTTAAGTTTCTGGGGATCCACATCTTGGCGGACATGTCCTGGTCAACCAACACCTCCTGCCTGGTCAAGAAGGCTCACTAGCACCTTTTCTTCCTGAGGACACTGAGGAAGAATCAGCTTTCCTCAACTATCCTGGTGAACTTCTATCGCTGTGCAATAGAAAGCCTCCTGACCAACTGTGCAACAGTGTGGTATGGGAGCTGTTCTGTTGCAGAGCGCAAGGCACTGCAGCGGGCGGTGAAAATCGCCCAGCGCATCACTGGGACTCCACTACCCGCCATCGAGCACATCCAGAGGAAACGCTGTCTGCATCGAGCTCGCAGCATCCTTAAGAACTCCTCTCACGCAGCCCATAGACTGTTTTCTCTCCTGCCCTCTGGCAGGCGGTTCAAGTGCTTCCAGACCAGGACCAGCAGACTAAAGAACAGTTTTTCCCCCAGAGCTGTCTCTTTATTGAACTCTAATCCTCACTGATCCCACTCCCCTCATATACTAATAGACTCTCCTCTCCCTCCTCACACCTGCCTCCATCCTGTTATCTGCGATATTATAATATTATAATGTTCACCGGCACTGCTGACTGTTTACTATAATGACAACTGTTTATACCTGCATCTTTTTGCACTACTTACCTTTTTGCACTACCAACATTTCAATTTCCACTGCTGACTGTTGGATTAACAGTACCAATTGTTGCTTTTGCTTTTGATCATATGATGCTTTTGATCCTATAAGGCTTCTGATTCCTATGATGCTTTTGATCCCAATATGCTTTTGATCTTTTGATGCTTTTGACCCTATGATGCTTTTGATCCTTTGATTTGTTTGTTCATATGATGCTTTTGATCCTATAAGGCTTTTGATTCCTATGATGCTTTTGATCCCAATATTCTTTTGATCTTTTGATGCTTTTCACCCTATGATGCTTTTGATCCTTTGATTTGTTTGATCCCATGATGCTTTTTATCTTATGATGCTTTTGATCCTTTAATGCCTTTTGATGCTTTTGATCCTATGATGCTTTTGATCCCAATATGCTTTTGATCTTTTGATGCTTTTGATTCTATGATGCTTTTGATTCCATGATGCATTTGACCCTATGATGCTTTTGACCCTATGATGCTTTAGATCCTATGATACTTTTGATCCTATAATGCTTTAGATCCTATGATGATTTCGATCCTATGATACTTTTGATCCTAGGATGCTTTTGTTCCCAATATTTTTCTTTCTGTGTGTCTTTGTTTTATTTCAGGATTATAACCACTGTAAGTCATATTATGCTTTGTGTGTGGGCTTAATGGAATCATGAGACTTTGAGCTTTCTCATGATGTGCTACACATCTGAACAGGTTAATCCTATGATGCTTTTGATTTTATGATGCTTTTGACCCTATGATGCTTTCGATCCTTTGATTCGTTTGATCCTATGATTGTTGTGATGGGGGCGGAAGGAGGACCCAAACGCAGTGTAGCAGGTGGAAGGCAAAAAGCGTTTATTGGGGGAAAACACAGCAGCAACAGATACCAAAAAACGTCAAAACACAGGGAGCCAGAGGAAAACCAAAAACCGAAGCACAAGGGCTGGAAACTCACAGGGGAAGGTAAACAGGCAAAAATATCACGGGAAGTCTTACTGGAGCTGGAACAGAGGAGAGGTGACGACACGCTGGAGAACAAAGGATCTAACAAGAGGCAAAGGAACACTGGGGTTAAATACATGAGGTAACGAGGCAATAGGGAACAGATGAGACAACAGGTGAATCACATTAGGGCGGGGCTGGACAATCAGACAAACAAAGTAAGCTAGACTAGACAAGACAGGACAAGACAGGAAGTTGACTACCAAAATAAAGCAGAAAGCATAACAAACACACACAGGGAACATAAGACAGAATCTATGACACCAGACTAGGGAGAAAACCGGGACAAAAACACCGGGAAGGCCAAATGGGAAAATAACCCCAAACAAAACCCCAACCCACAACAGAACCCCCCCCCCAAAGACAGATACCAGATGTCAAAAACCCCAAACAAAAACCCAAAAGAGAACAAAAAACAACCCAGTAAGGGCGAAGACACTGGAAAGAGGGGTCCAAGGACGGAGAAACTAGGGGACAGAAGGAACCCGGAGCACGGGGTACAAGGGCATGGGGGAGCACGGACAAAGGAAGCCAGAACCGGGAACAAGGAAGAGGCATAACAAGGGAATGAAGCGGAGATAGGAGCAGGGCCGAAGAGGAAGGAACGAGGGAGCAAGAGAGGGACCGGAAAGGAGGGAGCGAGAGAGGGACTGAGAAGGAGGGGGCGAGAGAGGGACTGAGAAGGAGGGAGCGAGAGAGGGACTGAGGAGGAGGGAGCGAGAGAGGGACTGAGGAGGAGGGAGCGACCGGAAGGAGGAGACCAAGGAAGAGGAGATGGGGAAAGGAGATGAAGGAGAGGGCGAAGGAGGGACAAGACTGAGACTAGAGGACGCAGGAGGGGAGAAAGGATAGGACAGAAGACCAGACAAAAAGAGAAGGCACTAACGGCGGGCACAAGGAAGTCCAGAACAAGGGCTGAGACCAGTAGCGAGCGAGGGACCAAAGGAGAAAAGACTGAGGAGGGACAAAGGGTAGGGACAAAGGGAGAGAGCGAGCGGGACACAGAGAAAGACAGAACAAGACAGACAGGAGGAGAAAGAGACAGAGCGGTAGAACCACAGAGACCCACATAGAAGGAGAGAGAGCGACAGAGAGAGATAGACAGCAAACCAAATGAGAGAGAGACAGAGGACAAGACAGACAGACAGACAGACAGACAGACACCGGGAACGAAAAAGACAGAGGGGAAAAGACACCAGGACGAGAGCAAAACCGACCGGGAGAAACAGAGACAACCAACAGAAAGAGAGAGAGAGACAGACAGAGACATCAAACAGAGCGAGAGTGACACAGAGAAGACAGAGAGACATAGGGAGCAACAGAGACGAGAGCAATGGAGACAGGGCGAGGACCAAAGACAGCGAGGGATTGGAGGAGAGGGACAGAGAAAGGAGCCGAAAAGGAACTAGGGGCAGGCACAGAGAGAGAGCCAGAGAGAGACGGGGAGACGGAGAGAGACACAGAGAGCAAGAGACAGAGACACACGGAAAGAGAGCGAGCTACACACAAACAAACAGGGGGAGAGAAAGGACAGCGACGCAGAGTGCAAGACAGACAGACATAGAAAGGGAAAGAGACAGCAAGACGCAGAGACAGAGTGAACTAGACCGACACAGGGACCAAGAGAGACATGGGAGAGACTGATACAACCAGAAAGACAGTGAGACACAGAGCCACACCGAAAGAGGGAGAAGCACAGAGAGCAAGACAGACAGATACAGTACAGAGAGCAAGACAGACAGATACAGAAAGCAAGAGAGATAGTGCGATTGAGACGAGTAATCGGGAAGGGGCGAGGATGAAGACAAGAGAGGACTAGGAGGAGAAGAACAGAGAAAAGGAGCGGAGAAGCAAGCAGGGACAGGTACAGCGCAGCCTAGATAGAAAGGCAAAAAACACTAGAAACGGAGAGGAACGGGGAGAGTCACCCACACAAACAGGCAGAAAAAGGGACTGAAACCCAGAGAGCAGGACAGACACAGGGAAAGAGAGAGACACCCACACAAAACAAAGCGAAGGGGACAGCGAGAGGGTTGGTGTGGGAGAGACAGAGCGACACCGACCGAGCAAGAGGAATGCGGAGAGCCAGACAGACACATGGAGAGAGGAAAGCACAGGGAGACACGTAAAGAGATCACAGGAAGGGAGTGGGACCGAGCACAGGGGACACACAGAGAGACTGGACGAGTAGGGTGGAGAGACAAAAAGGGAGAAGACGAGACGCAAAAAGCCAGACAGACAAAAAGAGAGCGAGACGTGACTAGACCACAGAGAGGGAGACAGACAGGCACCGGGACCGAAAGAAACCGAAGCAGGGAGAGAAAAAAAAATAAAGAAACAAATAAAGAAACAAATAACTAAATAAAAAAAACAATGAGACTAGGCAACCAGAAGGAGGATGGTACGAAAGAAGACCAGACCAAGGAGAGGGACCAGACTAAGAGACCAAAACGAGGGAAACAACGACACAGAGGACGGAAGAGAGACATACATAACAAAAACAGAGAAGGGGAGAGAGATACAGAGAACGTGGGTGACTCACCACACAGGGATCGACGACCGAGAGAAGAGACTTAGGAGTTCGAGGGGATGCATAAGACTGCCCAACAGAGGGCGCACCAGGAACGCGAGAGCGGGCGTACAAAAACAAACCACAAGAGGGCGCACTAGAGACCCAAGAATGGGTATACTACAAAAGCCCACGAGAGGGCGCACTAGGAGTACGAGGAACACTGAGAGCCCACAGGGGGGCGCACTAGGAAGAGCCCGCGGGGGAGCTCACAGAAGAGCCCGCGGAGGGGCTCACGGAAGAGCCCGCGGAGGAGCTCACGGAAGAGCCCGCGGAGGAGCTCACGGAAGAGCCCGCGGAGGAGCTCACGGAAGAGCCCGCGGAGAGGCTCACGGAAGAGCCCGCGGAGAGGCTCACGGAAGACCCACTGGGAAACGGGACAGGCGTAGACCGGGCAGGACGGGACGCGGACGGAGACGGTGGGACTACAGACGGATCGGTTGTGGCGGCAAATTTGGACGGAGTGGACACAGGGACAGGGAGGAAGATGGGGACAGGAACGGTGACAGGGACAGAGACAATGACCGGGAAAGGGACAAAGACTGGAACAGAGACAAACACAGGGACTGAGACAAGCACGGGGACAGACGTAGGCACGGGGACATGCACTGGGACAGGGATACGAACAGGTACAGAGACGGGGACAGGAACAGACACAGTGATGGGGACAAAGACAGTGACAGGGACAGGGACAAGACCAGGGAGACTAGGACTAGGAGAAGCAAAGACACGGGGGGCCGGGGTTGCTGAGGACCTGGGACTGAGGCCAGGACCTGAGGAAGCCAGGGGACTGAGTCCCGAGGGATCCCTGGAACCGGGACCAGGGAGACCCCGGGAGCCAATGCCCAGGGAGGACGGAAGCCCAGACACCAACTGGGGGTCGGGGGCGCTGACCGCCGACCGAGGGCCAAAAACGTTGGCCGTCGGCCGGAGGGCAGGGCCACCGAGCGCCAGCCGGGGGTCAGAAGTGTTGGGCCTCTGGTCAGGTTGGTGGTCTGGTCGGCTGCTCTGGGGGCCGGTCGGCCGTCTGGGTCAGGGGAGCCAGTCGGCTGGTCTGGGTCAGGGGGGCCAGTCGGCTGGTCTAAATCTAAGGGGCCGGTCGGCTGGTCTGGGTCAGGGGGCCAGTTGGCCGGTTGGGGTCTGGAGGTCTGGACGGCCGGTCTGGGTCAGGGGAGCCAGTCGGCTGGTCTGGGTCAGGGGGCCAGTCGGCCGGTCTGAATCTAAGGGGCCGGTCGGCTGGTCTGGGTCAGGGGGGCCAGTCGGCCGTTTGGGGTCTGGAGGTCTGGACGGCCGGTCGGGGTCAGGGGGCCAGTCGCCGTCTGGGTCTTGGGGGCCAGTCGGCCGGTTTCGGTCTGGGTCCAAGGGGTCGGTCGGCTGGTCTGGGTGGCCGGGTGACCGCTGGGGGTCAGAGGCGGATTCCAGGGAGGACTGTCCAGTGCACACTCCCTGGGCATCCGCCTCTACAGGCGCCGGCTGGGGGTCCGCCTTGTTGGCGGGAGCTGGCGGCTGGGGGTCCGCCTCGTCGGCGGGAGCCGGTGGCTGGGGGTCCGCCTCGTTGGCGGAAACCGGTGGCTGGGGGTCCGCCTCGTCGGCGGGAGCCGGCGGCTGGGGCTGGGGTCCGCCTCGTCGGCGGAAACCGGCGGCTGGGGGTCCGCCTCGTCGGCGGAAACCGGCAGCTGGGGTCCGCCTCGTCGGCGGGAGCCGGCGGCTGGGGGTCCGCCTCGTCGGCGGGAGCCGGCGGCTGGGGCTGGGGGTCCGCCTCGTCGGCGGAAACCGGCGGCTGGGGTCCGCCGCGGTGGCGGCAGTAGGCGGCTGGAGGTCCGGAAGGCTGGGCGCCGGCTCGCTGGTAGGAATCAAGGTGGTCTGCAGGCTGGCTTCCAGCTGGTAGATCTCTCTTAGCAGGGCCTTTATTCCTGGAAGCCTGAAAAGCCTGCGTTTGCCTGCCACAGAGTTCCTGATCAGGGCACATATGGTCAGCCGGCGCTCGGCATCTGTGGTCCTCCCCAATTCGGTGACGAACCGGTGGAGGGTGTACTCCAGCCGCTCAAGTTCCTCCACGCCGCCTCCAGAGAGCGCTGGGTCCGCAGTGGCTCCCGGAACACCGGTATCAGCCGTGGGTTGGGGTTTTTGTTTGGGGTTATTTTCCCATTTGGCCTTCCCGGTGTTTTTGTCCCGGTTTTCTCCCTAGTCTGGTGTCATAGCTTCTGTCTTATGTTTCCCTGTGTGTGTTTGTTATGCTTTCTGCTTTATTTTGGTAGTCAACTTCCTGTCTTGTCCTGTCTTGTCTAGTCTAGCTTTACTTTGTTTGTCTGATTGTCCAGCCCCGCCCTAATGTGATTCACCTGTTGTCTCATCTGTTCCCTCTTGCCTCATTACCTCATGTATTTAACCCCAGTGTTTCCTTTGCCTCTTGTTAGATCCTTTTGTTCTCCAGCGTGTCGTCACCTCTCCTCTGTTCCAGCTCCTGTAAGACTTCCCCGTGATATTTTTGCCTGTTTACCTTCCCCTGTGAGTTTCCAGCCCTTGTGCTTCGGTTTTTGGTTTTTCTCTGGCTCCCTGTGTTTTGACGTTTTTTGGTATCCGTTGCTGCTGTGTTTTCCCCCAATAAACGCTTTTTGCCTTCCACCTGCTACACTGCGTTTGGGTCCTCCTTCCGCCCCCATCACAACATAAGGATCTAACCAGTCATGGACCCAGCAGAGTACACCTTTGAGCCGCTTCTCCACCCGCTGGACCCGTTGGCGGACCTAATGTCCTCCGCGTTCTGCCGCATGCACGACGGGGATCCCACGGAGACGTGGCACCTAATGATGGTGCGGTGGGAGGAGGTAGACAGGGAGTTTGGGCCCCTCCCGGAATCGGCGGAACCGGCTGATACCGGTGTTCCGGGAGCCACTGCGGACCCAGCACTCTCTGGAGGCGGTGTAGAGGAACTTGAGCGGCTGGAGTACACCCTCCACCGGTTCGTCACCGAATTGGGGAGGACCACAGATGCCGAGCGCCGGCTGACCATATGTGCCCTGATCAGGAACTCTGTGGCAGGCAAACCCAGGCTTTTCAGGCTTCCAGGAATAAAGGCCCTGCTAAGAGAGATCTACCAGCTGGAAGCCAGCCTGCAGACCACCTTGATTCCTACCAGCGAGCCGGCGCCCAGCCTTCCGGACCTCCAGCCGCCTACTGCCGCCACCACGGCGGACCCCCAGCCACCGGTTTCCGCCGACGAGGCGGACCCCCAGCCCCAGCCGCCGGCTCCCGCCGACGAGGCGGACCCCCAGCCGCCGGCTCCCGCCGACGAGGCGGACCCCCAGCCGCCGGCTCCCGCCGACGAGGCGGACCCCCAGCCGCCGGTTTCCGCCGACGAGGCGGACCCCCAGCCGCCGGTTCCCGCCGACGAGGCGGACCCCCAGCCGCCGGTTCCCGCCGAAGAGGCGGACCCCCAGCCGCCGGTTTCCGCCGACGAGGCGGACCCCCAACCCCAGCCGCCGGCTCCCGCCGACGAGGTGGACCCCCAGCCACCGGTTTCCGCCAACGAGGCGGACCCCCAGCCACCGGCTCCCGCCGACGAGGCGGACCCCCAGCCGTCAGCTCCCGCCGACAAGGCGGACCCCCAGCCGGTGCCTGTAGAGGCGGATGCCCAGGGAGTGTGCACTGGACAGTCCTCCCTGGAATCCGCCTCTGACCCCCAGCGGTCACCCGGCCACCCAGACCAGCCGACCAACCCCTTGGACCCAGACCGAAACCGGCCGACTGGCCCCCAAGACCCAGACCGGCCGACTGGCCCCCCTGACCCCGACCGGCCGTCCAGACCTCCAGACCCCAACCGGCCGACTGGCCCCCCTGACCCAGACCAGCCGACCGGCCCCTTAGATTCAGACCGGCCGACTGGCCCCCCTGACCCAGACCAGCCGACTGGCTCCCCTGACCCAGACCGGCCGTCCAGACCTCCAGACCCCAACCGGCCAACTGGCCCCCCTGACCCAGACCAGCCGACCGGCCCCTTAGATTCAGACCAGCCGACTGGCCCCCCTGACCCAGACCAGCCGACTGGCTCCCCTGACCCAGACCGGCCGACCGGCCCCCCAGAGCAGCCGACCAGACCACCCAACCCTGACCAGAGGCCCAGCACTTCTGACCCCCGGCTGGCGCTCGGTGGCCCTGCCCTCCGGCCGACGGCCAACGTTTTTGGCCCTCGGTCGGCGGTCAGCGCCCCCGACCCCCAGTTGGTGTCTGGGCTTCCGTCCTCCCTGGGCATTGGCTCCCGGGGTCTCCCTGGTCCCGGTTCCAGGGATCCCTCGGGACTCAGTCCCCTGGCTTCCTCAGGTCCTGGCCTCAGTCCCAGGTCCTCAGGAACCCCGGCCCCCCGTGTCTTTGCTTCTCCTAGTCCTAGTCTCCCTGGTCTTGTGTCTGTCCCTGTCACTGTCTTTGTCCCCATCACTGTGTCTGTTCCTGTCCCCGTCTCTATACCTGTTCGTATCCCTGTCCCAGTGCTTGTCCCCGTGCCTACGTCTGTCCCCGTGCTTGTCTCAGTCCCTGTGTTTGTCTCTGTTCCAGTCTTTGTCCCTTTCCCGGTCACTGTCTCTGTCCCGGTCACCGTTCCTGTCCCCGTCTTCCTCCCTGTCCCTGTGTCCACTCCGTCCAAATTTGCCGCCACAACCGATCCGTCTGTAGTCCCACCGTCTCCGTCCGCGTCCCGTCCTGCCCGGTCTACGCCTGTCCCGTTTCCCAGTGGGTCTTCCGTGAGCCCCTCCGCGGGCTCTTCCGTGAGCTCCTCTGCGGGCTCTTCCGTGAGCTCCTCTGCGGGCTCTTCCGTGAGCCCCTCTGCGGGCTCTTCCGTGAGCCCCTCCGCGGGCTCTTCTGTGAGCTCCCCCGCGGGCTCTTCCTAGTGCGCCCCCCTGTGGGCTTCTCCGTGTTCCTCGTACTCCTAGTGCGCCCTCTCGTGGGCTTTTGTAGTATACCCATTCTTGGGTCTCTAGTGCGCCCTCTTGTGGTTTGTTTTTGTACGCCCGCTCTCGCGTTCCTAGTGCGCCCTCTGTTGGGCAGTCTTATGCATCCCCTCGAACCTCCTAAGTTTCTTCTCTCGGTCGTCGATCCCTGTGTTGGTGAGTCACCCACGTTCTCTGTGTCTCTCTCCCCTTCTCTGTTTTTGTTATGTATGTCTCTCTTCCGTCCTCTGTGTCATTGTTTCCCTCGTTTTGGTCTCTTAGTCTGGTCCCTCTCCTTGGTCTGGTCTTCTTTCGTTCCATCCTCCTTCTGGTTGCCTAGTCTCATTGTTTTTTTTATTTAGTTATTTGTTTCTTTGTTTGTTTCTTTATTTTTTTTCTCTCCCTGCTTCGGTTTCTTTCGGTCCCGGTGCCTGTCTGTCTCCCTCTCTGTGGTCTAGTCACGTCTCGCTCTCTTTTTGTCTGTCTGGCTTTTTGCGTCTCGTCTTCTCCCTTTTTGTCTCTCCACCCTACTCGTCCAGTCTCTCTCTGTGTCCCCTGTGCTCGGTCCCACTCCCTTCCTGTGATCTCTTTACGTGTCTCCCTGTGCTTTCCTCTCTCCATGTGTCTGTCTGGCTCTCCGCATTCCTCTTGCTCGGTCGGTGTCGCTCTGTCTCTCCCACACAAACCCTCTCGCTGTCCCTTTCGCTTTGTTTTGTGTGGGTGTCTCTCTCTTTCCCTGTGTCTGTCCTGCTCTCTGGGTTTCAGTCCCTTTTTCTGCCTGTTTGTGTGGGTGACTCTCCCCGTTCCTCTCCGTTTCTAGTGTTTTTTGCCTTTCTATCTAGGCTGCGCTGTACCTGTCCCTGCTTGCTTCTCCGCTCCTTTTCTCTGTTCTTCTCCTCCTAGTCCTCTCTTGTCTTCATCCTCGCCCCTTCCCGATTACTCGTCTCAATCGCACTGTCTCTCTTGCTTTTTGTATCTGTCTGTCTTGCTCTCTGTGCTTCTCCCTCTTTCGGTGTGGCTCTGTGTCTCACTGTCTTTCTGGTTGTATCAGTCTCTCCCATGTCTCTCTTGGTCCCTGCGTCGGTCTAGTTCACTCTGTCTCTGCGTCTTGCTGTCTCTTCCCCTTTCTATGTCTGTCTGTCTTGCACTCTGCGTCGCTGTCCCTTTCTCTCCCCCTGTTTGTTTGTGTGTAGCTCGCTCTCTTTCCGTGTGTCTCTGTCTCTTGCTCTCTGTGTCTCTCTCCGTCTCCCCGTCTCTCTCTGGCTCTCTCTCTGTGCCTGCCCCTAGTTCCTTTTCGGCTCCCTTTCTCTGTCCCTCTCCTCCAATCCCTCGCTGTCTTTGGTCCTCGCCCTGTCTCCATTGCTCTGTCTCTGTTGCTCCCTATGTCTCTGTCTTCTCTGTGTCACTCTCGCTCTGTTTGATGTCTCTGTCTGTCTCTCTCTCTCTTTCTGTTGGTTGTCTCTGTTTCTCCCGGTCGGTTTTGCTCTCCGTCCTGGTGTCTTTTCCCCTCTGTCTTTTTCGTTCCCGGTGTCTGTCTGTCTGTCTGTCTGTCTGTCTTGTCCTCTGTCTCTCTCTCATTCGGTTTGCTGTCTATCTCTCTCTGTCGCTCTCTCTCCTTCTATGTGGGTCTCTGTGGTTCTACCGCTCTGTCTCTTTCTCCTCCTCTGTCTGTCTTGTTCTGTGTCTTTCTCTGTGTCCCGCTCGCTCTCTCCCTTTGTCCCTACCCTTTGTCCCTCCTCAGTCTTTTCTCCTTTGGTCCCTCGCTCGCTACTGGTCTCAGCCCTTGTTCTGGACTTCCTTGTGCCCACCGTTAGTGCATTCTCTTTGTCTGGTCTTCTGTCCTATCCTTTCTCCCCTCCTGCGTCCTTTAGTCTCAGTCTTGTCCCTCCTTCGCCCTCTCCTTCATCTACTTTCCCCATCTCCTCTTCCTTGGTCTCCTCCTTCCGGTCGCTCCCTCCTCCTCAGTCCCTCTCTCGCTCCCTCCTTCTCAGTCCCTCTCTCGCTCCCTCCTTCTCAGTCCCTCTCTCGCTCCCTCCTTTCCGGTCCCTCTCTCGCTCCCTCGTTCCTTCCTCTTCGGCCCTGCTCCTATCTCCGCTTCATTCCCTTGTTATGCCTCTTCCTTGTTCCCGGTTCTGGCTTCCTTTGTCCGTGCTCCCCCATGCCCTTGTCCCCCGTGCTCCGGGTTTCCTTCTGTCCCCTAGTTTCTCCGTCCCTTGGACCCCTCTTTTCCAGTGTCTTCCGCCCTTACTGGGTTGTTTTTGTTCTCTTTTGGGTTTTTGTTTGGGGTTTTGGACATCTGGTATCTGTCTTTGGGGGGGGGTTCTGTTGTGGGTTGGGGTTTTTGTTTGGGGTTATTTTCCCATTTGGCCTTCCCGGTGTTTTTGTCCCGGTTTTCTCCCTAGTCTGGTGTCATAGCTTCTGTCTTATGTTTCCCTGTGTGTGTTTGTTATGCTTTCTGCTTTATTTTGGTAGTCAACTTCCTGTCTTGTCCTGTCTTGTCTAGTCTAGCTTTACTTTGTTTGTCTGATTGTCCAGCCCCGCCCTAATGTGATTCACCTGTTGTCTCATCTGTTCCCTATTGCCTCATTACCTCATGTATTTAACCCCAGTGTTTCCTTTGCCTCTTGTTAGATCCTTTTGTTCTCCAGCGTGTCGTCACCTCTCCTCTGTTCCAGCTCCTGTAAGACTTCCCCGTGATATTTTTGCCTGTTTACCTTCCCCTGTGAGTTTCCAGCCCTTGTGCTTCGGTTTTTGGTTTTTCTCTGGCTCCCTGTGTTTTGACGTTTTTTGGTATCCGTTGCTGCTGTGTTTTCCCCCAATAAACGCTTTTTGCCTTCCACCTGCTACACTGCGTTTGGGTCCTCCTTCCGCCCCCATCACAACACTATGATGCTTTTGACCCTATGATGCTTTTGATCCTACAATGCTTTAGATCCTATGATGCCTTTGATCCTACGATGCTTTTGATCCTTTTATTCGTTTGATCCTATGATGCTTTTGATCCTTTGATGCCTTTGATGCTTTTGATCATATGATGCGTTTAATCCTTTGATGCTTTTGATCCTATGATGCTTTTGATCCTTTGATGCCTTTGATGCTTTTGATCTTTTGATGCTTTTGATCTTTTGATATTTTTGATCTTTTGATGTTTTTGATCCTTTGATGCTTTTGATCCTTTGATGCCTTTGATGCTTTTGATCCTATGATGCTTTTGATCCCATAATGCTTTAGATCAGTGATCATCAACTGGCGGCCCGCGGGCCGAATGCAGCCCGCCAAGCCGTTCAATCCGGCCCGCGACTGGATTCCAAAATTCTGAGGATCAAAGAGAAAATATGTAGGCCTATTCTACACTATTAAAGCAACTAAAAGCAGCAACAACTGAGTCTCTTCTCAGTAAATGTAAATGTGCTGTATTTATATAGCGCTTTTCCAGTCTTAACAACTGCTCAAGGCGCTTTTACATCTACAGGATACATTCACCATTCACACACATTCATACACTGTGGCCGGGGCTGCCGTACAAGGTGCCACCTACTCATCAGATATACATTCATACACACTCACACTCCAATGCGCAGCACCGGGGGCAACTCGGGGTTCAATGTCTTGCCCAGGGACACTTCGACAATGACTGCAGGGGCGGGGATCGAACCACCAACCTTCCGATTGGCAGGCAACCGCTCTACCACTGAGCCACAGCCGCCCCCATTTATGACTCTATTTAGGCTACACCCCAAAATCAAACTACTCTCTCTTGATCAGTTAAAGTTTGAGTAATAATGCCACTTGCGTGGGAGTAGGCAGATTTCAGTGCGGCGATTTTTCTCTGACGCGCCTCTGACTGCTCAGGATATGAAATCTTAAAATTTGAATGTTTAGTGTGGTGGTGACGGCGCAGATTGATTCTTTTGCAACAGCAACAGTTTCGTTGCAAATTAGGCATACTGGTGAGGCATTCCGGAAGGTTGGCATGATAAATGCGTACTTTTCAGTCCAGTCATCATTGAAGGACCTGTTTTCAATATCAACTTTGCGTTTCATAGCCTTTGAGAGTGCCATTTTACCTCTGTTAAGAGACCCTTTCCTGTCACTTCTTCGGTGTTTGTTTTTCAAGTGCTCTGTAAGTAAAATTGACTTAATTGAGTTGAGGCAAAATATCTATCACCCCTGGTGGTTGTCTGTGGTATAGGTGATAGGAACCTGAATCATAAAGGCCTTCAGTTTTGTAATGAAATGGAAAAAGTATTAACAATAAAAATCAATCATAATGTTATACCAAAATTTGATTTTTTATTTAATTTTTATTTAAGGGTTCGGCCCCCAAGGAGACTGTCCGGTAAAATTCTGGCCCTCTGACAAATATAGTTGATGACCCCTGCTTTAGATCCTATGATGCTTTTGATCTTATGATGCTTTTGATCCTTTGATGCCTTTGATGGTTTTGATCCTATGATGCTTTTAATCCCAATATGCTTTTGATCTTTAGATCCTATGATACTTTTGATCCTATGATGCTTTGATCCTATGATTTTTTTAATCCTATGAAGCTTTTGATTCTATGATGCTTTTGAGCCTATGATGCTTTTGACCCTATAATGCTTTAGATCCTATGATGATTTTGATCCTATGATGCTTTTGGTCCTATGGGGCCAGTTGTTCAAAGGTAAACTGATCGGATTTTGGATTGGATCAAATCTTGAAAATGGGTTGTTCAAAAGGGAAAGAAGGAATCTGAAATCAGATTAGATCAGGGAATCCATTCCTAGTTTTAATCTGGATCAAACCTTCAGTTTGTGTTGTTCAAAACTTGTCAGTGGGATTCGGATAACTTTGATCCAAAAAACAGGATTTTTCTGATCCCAACAGGAGGTAGGATTTCAAGGTGGATTTCAGGAAGAAAATGTAGTAAAACTTTAAAATTGTATCATTTAGGGTTTATAATTTTATTTATATTTTACACTTGACTTGTGTAACTGTTGTAACAGTGATAACGTAGACATAGGCTAACAATTAAGCTATTCAGTATAGTAAAGTAAAATAAAATAAAAATGATCTTGTCCCCATGAAATAATCCCCCAAACAGATTTCAATAACAAACAAATATAATATTTTCATTTTTTGGTCATTCATCACCGTATATTAATTTCAAAGAAACAATCATCAGAGATGAGCCTGTCAAAAATAATGTCTAACAATTGCATCCCTTACTATACGTCCAGTCAGTCGCTCATTCTGACAGACCCCCAGAGGTTGGTCTGGTTCTTCAACAGGCTCAGGTGCATCATAAACATCATCACAGAGAGGGACATTGCGCCTGGTAGCGATGTTGTGCAGGACAATACACGCAAGTATGATGTTGCATGCTCCCTGTGGTTCCACTTGCAAGTAGTTAAGGCATGCAAAGCGTCTCTTCAGAACTCCATTTAAACGCTCAATTGCACATCTTGTTTTGCAATGAGCAGTGTTGAAGCGTGCCTGCTCAGGTGTAAATGTAAATGTAAATGTGCTGTATTTATATAGCGCTTTTCAGGTCTTAACGACTACTTAAAGCGCTTTTACATCATACAGGTATGGTTGCTGCAAGAAAAGGAGTCATCAGCCATGGTAGGAGTGGATAGGCACTGTCTCCTAATATTATGCCATCCGGTCAATTGTGAAAACATAATGTGGCCATGCAGATTGATTTTTTTCAGTCGGGCAATTCAAGGCATGTCAAGCATTGGTGGTTCAGTGGTAGAATTCTCACCAACGCTGGATGCGGTTCAAATTCCACCACCGAAAAAAATCAGTCTGCATGGCCACATTATGTTTTCACAAGTGTCAGAAAAACGGTAATTTTATCCGTATTCCATCAAACACGGATCACAGTCTCTTGACGTGCCTAGTGCACCAACAATCAAAATTTAGCTAACATGAATGGCTGAAATGTAGAAGTTAACATTACCAGAAATTAGTTGTTTGCCTTCACACAAACATGCCCCTTTTGTGCAAGGACTATTTCCGAATAGTGGTAAAAGAAAGCAGCATTAGCCGGGAATCGGACCCGGGTCTCCCGCATGGCAGGCGAGAATTCTACAACTGAACCACCAATGCTTGGTTCGCCTTGAATTGCCCCACTGAAAAAAATCAGTCTGCATGGCCACATTATGTTTTCACAAGTGTCCGCAAAATGTTAATTTTATCCATTTTCCATCAAACAGGGATCACAGCGTCTTGGGCTGCCTAGTGCACCAACAATCAAAAATTAACTAACATGCATGACTGAAATGTAAAAGTTACCATTACCAGAAATTAGTTGTTTGCCTTCACACAAACATGCCCCTTTTGTGCAAGGACTATTTCCGAATAGTGATAAAGGAAAGCTGCATTAGCTGGGAATCGGACCCGGGTCTACCGCGCGGCACTCGGGAATTCTTTAGCTAAAACTCCCTAAACTGATTCCCATTCATTTCCTATGGTACTGCTAAACCACTACGGATGTAATATATCCTTGGCCGCTAGTATGCGCACTGGAGGCGTTTTCGTCCTGGAGCAGTTTAGCGAGTGAAGCTTCCGGCCCCTCTCAGTGCTCGTTTGGACAGTGGATTTACAGCACACAGCGACTGAGCTCCGCTGCACATTACACTAAAAGGTAAGTTATTTATATTATTATGAATGAAAAGATGTTAAATGACCAAACGTGTAATTAAATGTTATGTTGTCCTTGTCCAAAGTTTTCTATTTTAACGCTACATGAATGCTATAAAGTTAGTCACTGTTCAAGTTAACGCCACTTTCGGATGGATTACATGTTAACTACAGTTAATGTAACGCTAACC
The DNA here is from genome assembly GCF_008692095.1 of Etheostoma spectabile. Lineage (NCBI taxonomy): Eukaryota > Metazoa > Chordata > Actinopteri > Perciformes > Percidae > Etheostoma > Etheostoma spectabile. The sequence goes on from NW_022603539.1 coordinate 29,419, forward strand.
TAAACCGTGGTTTGATTCATGTTTTTGTTTATTGTCTATTTATGTTCGTGGAGTAGATATTGGCATTGTATTAAGTCAAAAGCATTACTGTGTGACTTAACGTTAATGCTCATTCAAGTTAATTTCATATAATTTACAATGAACTCAGCGCCACGTGACCGTTACCGTTTAGCTTTAACGTTACCAGCCGGTTGGAAACTAACGTCAGCTAATGTAATGGCTCACTATGAATGGACATTCTTAATTTGAATTATGTAAATGCGTCGTATTTTTTTCGCCGTCGACGTAATGTCGGCTGTCGCTATCAGCCACCGTTGTATTTCTGCAGCTTAAACATGTCTTCTGTTTTCTGGCAGTTTTACACTCAGCTAGTGTTTAGATCCAGTGGTGAAATGTAACTAATATACATTTACTTAAGTAGGCTACTGGAACTGGAACGTTACTGCTCCTCATGCTCTAATGTCACATCTCAGAAGGATTTGTAGGCTGCTTATTAATTGCTCTACAGTTTTTTTACAGGTTATAATTAATCAACACAAACATTAGGAAGTATAATAGATTAAACTACCCAACCGGTTATAAAGTAGTTAAAATCAGCTCCAACTTTACCAGCTGCCACATTACAGTGGTGTATGCATGTATTACATCACTAATTATAATCTACTAATATATAATATATGTATTTCTGAAATGAATAGTTTACATTTTGGTTCTTTTAATTGGTACTTTTATTATATTTTAAATGCAGAAAGTTTTTTTTTACACTGTTACTGAAGTACAAGATCAGCAAACACCACAATATGTTAATAAGGGTATTAACAACATACTATATATTATATATGCTTTATTTTTTAATAGGCTACATAATATACATTTACATTCTAGCTACTATATCTTCTATTCTAACATACTATGTAATGCACAGATTTGCCTTATATTGTCATAAGCTGAGGATATCAAACAAGGCACATCTAATTCTGGGTGTTTTGGGATTAGACTTTACACTTTGGTGTTACTTTAGTCAACAGTTGAGTTCTCATGAAGGTCGAGGTGTGACTCCTCCCTAAACTGAGCTCCCTTCTCCTTCAAGTTCTTTCCTGTGGGGGGTTCAAAGGGTTTCACCCACAGGGGGTCTATCTTTGAAGTGTTAACAATATCCCTTTACAAACACAGAGCTCACTGACAAGACATACACAATGGCAGGCATTTAATAAAGTTCAAAAACATCAACAATATGAAATATAAAATAAGAAATACAGTACAAATACAGAAAATACAGTAAGAATATGCAAAGGGTGAGATTTAAACCTGCAGTTTTTTCACTTTATTGCTACTCTATTAAGACATTTATTAAAAAGGTCAATGTCTATGATGTAATAATATACTAATTACGTGACTTTTCTTCATGACAGGTAAAATGCACAAACAAATCTTTTTTCCTGGGAGAATTGGTGTTACGTTTCGCAAGGGACCTCTGGGGTATCTTCGCCAGGATCCAACTGAGGCTGCAAAAGTCATTAAAGACAACCCTTCTCTCCAGGACAAGTCTGCACCTGTACGGGAGGAGCTGGTCAGGCAGAATGCACTCAGTGTTGTCCGTCAGAGAGGAGGGGACGCCTCAGATAAATGTGAGGTGGCCGGAGAATACATCCTGCAGTTTGGGAAGTACAAGGGGAAGTCTTTCCGCTGGCTTCTTGAAAATGATATGGGGTATACCATCTACCTAATCAGGAACAAGCTAAAGGAGGAGGCAGCAGGAGTGTTCATAGCAGAGGGGCACAGCAAGGACAGCCTACTGTCATTTGTGAACTATGCCCTCAGCTTTCAGCAAATCCAGTCTCTTCTTGACTACGACAAGGCAAGGTCCCAGGTTGTGACAGTAGCAGCATCAGAGGATGACCGGCTGGTTGGGTTTGGCTCTCGTGCCAACAACACCTGGCAAGAGATTTGGGACAGCAGGGATGATGGCTATGCAGACTTTATTCTGAATAAAAGGTGTGCTTCAGGGACAAAGATGCACAAGCTACAGCAGTACCTGCAGAAGAAGCTGCCCTCACCTTCTGGCTCCTCTCTAATGTCGCATAAGTCAAATGCTCCTGCTGAAGCCATGGGTGGGTCTTGTTAGTAGCCAGTACTAATGTTTGTCTGTTTGCATCACAGTGATGGATGAAGATGAAGAGCTGGAGAGAGACATGCTGAGCATTTCTCCTTCCAAGCAACATGAGCAAAGCTGTGAGTGAACATTAGTTGTCTATTTGTTTATTCTTAATGATTTAAAGTTCAGCCTGTTTGATATTAATCCTGTGTTCTATATAGTATAATGCATGTTATGTACTGTATATCTTTTTATTCTGTTTTACAGCTGTTTCGGCACCGTCATCATCATCTGCCAGACCACCAGCGGCTTCAGGAACAGAGAGAGGTTCTTAACCAAAGCGTCCTGCATCAGCAGACCACTCTGGGACCATGAATTCTTGTCCCAATATGAAGCATGACTTAAAGCTTTCTGTCTCATGTTGACCATGTTCTGGTCATGTTTGTGTTCTACTTGTTGTCCTAGTGACTATGAATTGAAACCAGTCATTGTGAGGGTAAGTATCATTCTTTTGCTTATGTGGATGAAAATATATACTACATGTAAATCTGCTGTGGTTACCAACACTTGACTGCGTGTGTTTGCATGTTTAGTGTGTGTGTCATGTTGCTTCCCCTGCTTAGCTTAAATTCTAATGAGTGACTACTAAATATTAATCCTTTAAAAACATGAATGCATGTGTATGAATGAACACATTCTTTATGTATTGTTATAAGAAAGTATGTTTCACTATATAAGACTGAGCAGGTGAAGTAAAATATCGGTGTCTTTACTTACTAACACAAGTTTTTTGTATTTTGCCAAAAATGTAAATGACTGAACATACTTTTTCTGTTGTAGCACCATTAACTAAACTGAAGAGCTTACAAGAAGACGGTAAATGCACTGTTTTGTTTCATCCATTTAAGCTTTGTCATATTCCCAAGCTTTTGTCTATTATAAACTAATAATTGATTTTTGTTGTTGTCCTTCCCTTCTTGCAACCCAAGTCCTGCCAACTGTAAAGAGACCTGTGCCCCTTCCTCAGGAGCTGAGGTTTCTGATGCCAACAACCGCAGGTCTTCTGCCAACAAAGACGACTGTAACAGTTCCAGGTGTGTATTATTAAAACCATATTTGCATCTTTCAAAAATATCCATCTGTTGTGTCCATCATAACGGTTGTAAATCCTTTAAAATGTTTAACTGTTGTATATCAGATACCGTTCCACAGTTTTAAGACAAGCCAGCATTTTAGTGTACAGCCTGCTAAGTTTCAAGGCCTAAAGTGTAGCTGTAAAGTGTAGTGTCGTATTATTTATTTCTGTATCTTGCATGTAAATAATAAAGAAATGCTTAATATTCTATACAGTGTCAGAGGCACTTGTGATTACTCCTGGTACGTCTGCAGAGCCCAGTCATCCGGCGTTGCAGCCAACAATTGCACAGAGAGCTCAAAGTAAGTTTTTTGAATGTTTTTTATTTGAATTGTGTGCATTTCATGAAGATATAATCAAGTCAAACACAAAATCCTAATAATTTGCCTTGTTATTATTCTTGTCTTGCTAGGTCAGCCAGTACCCAGGCCATCAAGGGTCCCCAGCATTCCTCCTCCACAGCTTCCTGGCTCTGACCAGGATATCAGTCAGTGGAACTGTTCTCAGCAGCAGAGGATCTGGATGAAGACAGGGCTGGAATCGATGGGTCTATGGCCAGGCTCCATTCCTGTGCGCAACCTCATGAAGATAGTGTCATTGTGGCGTTTCCCTCCCCAGCCAGAATTAATTGACAGCATCTCTGATCTTCCATCCCCAAAGTACTTTCAGCTCCATCCCTTTTTTATATGGAAGCCAGAGAATGACTTAATGGCCAGGCTGAGGAACAACGGCACTCTGCCATGCATTGAAGGTTGTGCTCAGGCCCAAGTTGTCTCTGCAGGTGTTGGTAGACCACGTGTGATTGTTGGCATCACTGGACAGTACTACCTTTTTTCCTCCAGACTGTGCTGTAAAGTTTGCCGGCAATACTGACCTATAAGAAGGCCATCTGTAAATCTGTAATGGACGAGCTCAGGCGCACAGGTAACTCACCCACTGACATGGCAAAGCAGATCATGGAGATGATGCACCTGAAATATGAACGTGCTCACCTGGCCTTCCTGCTCACCTGCCAGAACGTCATGGATGGTGAGGCAGGAAAGTATGACCTAAGAACCATCACTCAGTTCATAAGACAGGAAACCAAGCCAGCTCCCTTTGGAGAGTATGGGGATTCAGGTGGCTGGAACGGGATCTCTGTGTCTGCACACTACCTAACTGACTGCCTACTGCATGAGTACCAACACCAGGAGGGTGCTATCACAAAGCTTCTTCAGGGCACCTTTGGACAGGCTTTCTGCTCAGATCACACACGGAAAGTTGCTAGGAAGGTCACCTTTTCATCTGGGACCATGTCATCATATGCAGTCATGAATGAGAACTGGATGATCCTTTCATGGGTGATGGTGCAGTCTGAGACAGAAAAGTCACTGAAGCCCATGTATGAAGGTTTAGCACACCGCTACAGCACTGCAGGCATAGAGAAGGCACACTACCAGTGGGTAGACAGGTAAGATATAAACAATATATTTTGCTTTTATTGGTGACATGAACAGCTAATAACATACATTGCTTTTAATTTTTCATAATTTGCTAATAATATCACCGCTTTAACATGAACGGCTATACTGTTCCTCAATTTCTTCTTTCAGAGATTGCTGTGCAGCATTTAAGGTTGCAGAATCTTACACAGGAGAGCAGATGAACTGGGATGCTTGGAAAACCACTGACGTTATTGTTGCTGATGCCACTACTGGTGACCTGCTGAACACCTGTGCATCAAGATCACACTGCAATGAAAACATTGTTATCAAGCTGGACTTGTTTCACTGTTTGAGACGGTTCCTCCGTGAGTGTGTCAGAGCATCATCCTCTCTACAGTTCCTTTGCTCAGTTCCTGTTGGCAGCCTTTTCAGTGGTGGATCAGGAAGACCTGCAAAGGCTTAAAGAGGCATATGTCTTCTGTGGAATTCAGCCTGCCAACCCAACAAAGGCACATATTCGTGAGCACTGCAGGACCAGAATTCCACAGCCTGAAGAGCTTGTCAAGAGAGTTGAGGGAGTTTTCCAGCACTTTTACCTCACAACTGATCCAAATGGTGCTCCTCTCTTCAAGCCTTCAATGCTGAAGACATGGCGGATTCAGCGTGTACACATCTTACGCGGGTGCCTGAGTGATCCTGAGGTTGAAGGTGGGATCTTGTAAAGGCATGGAGGAACACTGCAGCTAAACCACGTGCAGGGGGAAGGTGCTAAAGTTCCTGTGTGGATCCCCATCTGAGGCACTTCACAGCAAGAGGGATACCATTTCCATCAGGCTCAGTGGGTCACTGGAACACCAATCTCCCCAGACCTGTTCCAAGCCCAGGGGATGACAGGGGTGGAACGGTGGAATTACCAGCGCCTGGTGGGCTTGAAACAGCCAGATGTTCACCTCCCAAGTGTCTTTGATCCAGCTTTGATGGCACAACTAAATGCAGTCTCTGAAAGAGTGCTGGGGCATGTGAAGTATGCAGCTTTTCATTTCACTGGCTCAGACACTAGAGAGAAGTTTGGCTTGGAATATGTTGAGCCTGGTTGCCGCCCAGTTCCTCTAGGCTGGGATAAACACAGGAGCAAGACAGACCTAACCCATGCCCTGAATCCCCCTCCTCAAAGCAGCCCTTCCACTGCCCAGGCTGAGATTCCACAGTCATCCTCCAGGTCACTACCCAAGCTGTTTCAGTTTGCTGCATGCCCTCCTGCTGATGTTAAACAAGATGACACTCCAAGTACAACTCCCGAGCCGCAGACAGAGCCAGGTAAACACTTAGACAGACAGGTAGACAGACAAGGTGGTGGACAAAACCTCAGTGTCAGTAGCAGTACCTAGGTTTCAATAATATTATTAGCCTTTTTAAATTAGTTGCATCTTTTGTTTCTTAGAGAGGAGACAATATGAGAACTTTATGAAATATGTTATTGCAGAGATCTTTACATAAACATAATCATCCATCAGCCATTGTCTAAACACACTTACCAACTGGAAAGTGAGATTTCACCCAAGTGTATGAATTGTTTTGTGGTTTGTTTGTTTTATCCTTTTTTTGGGCCAGAATGACTCATTGGACTCTGTCTTTTGTTGTTATAGAAATCAGAAGTCCACTGTCTCTCCCCTTCCTTTCCTCACCAAGTGGTGCTCGCACTGGACCGGTGAAGACAGGTGGGAGGGTGTTTGTGTTGGACCACAAGCGCTGGCCAACGCCTATGAAAAAGGCTATTGACGACCTTCTTCATAAACACCGTGGCCAGAAGGACATGCTCAAGCTTGTAGACCAGGACTATGCTGGTCTAGTTTACAACTCGTGTAAAGACCCAAACAGCATGCTCCACCCAACAACCAAACTACACATTGCACAGTATTTAAAGCACCTCAGCAAACTGTTAAACACCAGCTCCTCTTTAAATACCAGCCCAGAAAAACTGCAAGACAGGCAGGAACTCTGGCATTCTCTGACCAAGGGGAGTAAGACTGCCAGTGTGCCAGTTGTTACCATGTCTGCTCCAGTTGTTAATCCACCACCACCAGTGCAGACCCAGGCCACACCTCTAACTCAAGACTCTATTGAGAAAATAGTTAGAAACATAATGGACAAACAGCAGCAGCAGCAACAACAACAGCCAGCACAAAAAAAATCACAGACATGTCTTTCCTGTGGCCAGCCAAAGACGCGGTATGAGAATGATGGTTCTTCCATCCACTTCTTTTACCAGCAAGGACCTGTCAGGTATTTCTACTGCTCCACTAAGGTTTTTAAGCCTATGGTGCTGAAGGTCTGACAAACCCAAAAATGCCCTTTAATGACTTTGCGCAGACAGAGTTTTTTCAGCAGGAACTGGATGCCACAAAGAAAAGGGTGAAGGACAGAGGACAGCAAAAGAGGAAAAGGACCCCCACACAGGAGCCCCAGCTCACAGGTCGCAAGTGTCGGTTTTGCAGAATGGAACTGAAGCAGGGCCCAAACAGTCCTCACATTCACACCGGATTCCCTGGCTTAGCAGGGAAGTACATTTACTGCCCAGCTAAAGTCTTTTCTATTTACAAAGACCAGGGCATGGAGAAGGAGATGTCCTGGAAAGAGTTCCAGGAGTCTGCTTTTTATGAGTCAGAAAGACAGAGGTGGGAGGTTGAAAAAGGAAAATGATGGACAATGAGGGAGGGTGTTAAGTGTGTATAAACTGTATATTTTGACCATTTCATATTTATTTTACATATTATTTGGTTTTATGTTTTATGTGTGACCTTGCACTATTGGATTTGGTGTGTTAAAACTGTCATTGTTGTAGTTAATAAACAAGACATTACATTGACCCATGTTTACGTGTCTCATTAATAAGTGTATGACGTTAAGAGAACAGTAAGATTTCTATAATTAAATGCAAAGGTTTTAAGAAATTGTAATGTTACACATACTAAGAAAAATATCATATAAGTGGTTAATAGCCATGAGTAAGTCAAGTGCAACCATGTCATCATATATTTTTAGTTTTGTTCTGCTTTAGTATTTTTTGTAATCATACCCTACCTTAAAATGAATAGTTTAAGGTATTTACTTGACTTAAGATAAAAAATTCTAATAAATACTTATTTATCTTTAATACTGCATCACAGAATTAGCCCCAACTGGGATTCGAACCTGCGTCCAGATAATAATTATTAAATATACAGGAAAAAAACTCGGCTGGTTCAGCACCTCTGACAGCACTAATATTGCTGCAACTTCATTGGCTGTCAGCTAATGCCACCTACTGTATACGCGACAGGCCCCCGCATGGGAGAAGAGAATTCTACCACTGAACCACCAGGTTCAAGTTCCACCACTGAAAAAAATCAGTCTGCATGGCCACATTATGTTTTCACAAGTGTCAGAAAAACGGTAATTTTATCCGTATTCCATCAAACACGGATCACAGTCTCTTGACGTGCCTAGTGCACCAACAATTAAAATTTAGCTACAATGAATGGCTGAAATGTAGAACTTAACATTACCAGAAATTAGTTGTTTGCCTTCACACAAAAATGCCCCTTTTGTGCAAGGACTACTTCCAAATAGTGGTAAAGGAAGGCTGCATTTGCCGGTAATTGGACCCGGGTCTCCCGCGAGGCAGGCGAGAATTCTACCACTGAACCACCAATGCTTGACGTGCCTTCAATTGCCCCACTGAAAAAAATCATTCTGCATGGCCACATTATGTTTTCACAAGTGTCAACATAATGGTAATTTGTAGGGATGAGCAAGTACAGCATTATCTTTATCTGTATCTGTATCTGTTTACCTCATGAATGATCTGTATCCGGAGCCGTACTCGGAGTGGGCGGGGCCTAAACCGGAAGTGGTCATATTTAACCAGGAAGTGGGTCAGGTTCTCTTGAAATGTGCGGGGCTTTAACCGGTATGTTAATTTAAGCATGCAATTGATATGAGTTGATCAAAAATAGTTATATTTATTGCTGATTTAAAAACTATTTACATGACAGCATTGAGCTTCAGCTCTAAATCTGAGGCCATGGTTCTCAGCAGGAAACCGATGGAGTGCTTTCTTCGGGTAGGGAGTGAGTCCTTACCCCAAGTGAAGGAGTTTAAGTACCTTGGGGTCTTGTTTGCAAGTGAGGGGACTATGGAGCGTGAGATTGGTCGGAGAATCGTAGCAGCTGGTGCGGTATTACATTCTGTTTATCGCACCGTTGTGACGAAAAGGGAGCTGAGCCAGAAGGCAAAGCTCTCGATCTACCGGGCAATTTTCGTTCCTACCCTCACCTATGGTCATGAAGGCTGGGTCATGACCGAAAGATTGAGATCCAGGGTACAAGCGGACAAAATGGGTTTCCTCAGGAGGGTGGCTGGCGTCTCCCTTAGAGATAGGGTGAGAAGCACAGTCATCCGAGAGGAGCTCGGAGTAGAGCCGCTGCTCCTTCGCGTTGAAAGGAGCCAGTTGAGGTGGTTCGGGCATCTGGTAAGGATGCCTCCTGGGCGCCTCCCTAGGGAGGTGTTCCAGGCACGTCCAGCTGGGAGGAGGCCCCGGGGAAGACCTAGGACTAGGTGGAGAGATTATATCTCCAACCTGGCCTGGGAACGCCTCGGGATCCCCCAGTCGGAGCTGGTTGATGTGGCTCAGGAAAGGGAAGTTTGGGGTCCCCTACTGGAGCTGCTGCCCCTGCGACCCGACACCGGATAAGCGGTCGAAGATGGATGGATGGATGGATTGAGCTTCAGATCAATGGTGTTGTCATGGTAACAAACAAACTATATAAAGAACGTTTTGCAACAATGAATACAACACATGCAGTTGCAATTATGAAGTAAATGTAATGAACAAGAGTTTTCATACTCAATATAACTTTCTTTTTTTAACTTTTTATTTTTTTATGATCAGTGTGATTTTTTTTTGGTTCTTTTTTTTTTTTAATTTATTTTATTTCCACACAAGGTGTGTGTGTGTGTGTGTGTGTGTGTGTGTGTGTGTGTGTGTGTGTGTGTGTGTAAGTAAGGGAGAGACACAGAGAGAGAGGGGGCGGGGGGGGGCAGCTGACAGTTAAAAAAAAAAAAATCTCCGATGGCAGAGATGCAACGGGAGTTGCATTTGAAAACAAGAAGGATGTCTGAAACCCACGTTCACCAGAAATCTACTGGTTACTATGTCTGTAAGGACTACAAACCGAAGTTAAAAACAAACCTGAAGAAACCCTAAACGTTAACGGAACAGATCCGCGGACCGAATTGACTGAAGTAGCGGGAGCGAGCGAGAGAGATAGAGAGAGAGAGAGAGAGAGAGAGCGCGCATTTCTCCTTGTTCTGTGTGTGTGTGATTGATCCGAACAGGTTTGTAGGCGGGGCGCTGTGACTATCACAGAACGCTGCGTGGCCAGTTGAGGAGTTTTATTCAATCCGAGCACGGATATTGACTCATATTACTCGGATAATACTTGTACTCGGCAAAAGTGCTTTATCCGTACCGGATACTCGTTTCAGCCGGATACTCGGATCACCCCTAGTAATTTTATCCTCTTTCCATCAAACAGGAATCACAGCCTCTTGGGCTGCCTAGTGCACCAAAAATCAAAATGGAGCTAACATGCATGACTGAAATCTAGAAGTTAACATCACCAGAAATGAGCTTTTTGCCTTCACACAAACATGCCCTTTTTGTGCAGAGACTAGTTTCGAATTGTAATAAAGCAAACATGCATTGGCTGGGAATTGGACCCAGGTCTCCCGCATGGGAGGCGAGAATTCTACCACTGAACCACCAACACTGGATGTGGTTCAAATTCCACCACCGAAAAAAATCAGTCTGCATGGCCACATTATGTTTTCGCAAGTGTCAGCAAAACGGTAAGTTTATCCATATTACATCAAACACAGATCACAGTCTCTTTACGTGCCTAGTGCACCAACAATTAAAATTTAGCTACAATGAATGACTGAAATCTAGAAGTTAACATCACCAGAAATGAGCTTTTTGCCTTCACACAAACATGCCCTTTTTGTGCAGAGACTAGTTTCGAATTGTAATAAAGTAAACATGCATTGGCTGGTAAATGGGACCCAGGTCTCCCGCATAGGAAGCGAGAATTCTACCACTGAACCACCAATGCTTGGTTCGCCTTGAACAGCCCCACTGAAAAAAATCAGTCTGCATGGCCACATTATGTTTTCACAAGTGTCCGCAAAATGTTAATTTTATCCATTTTCCATCAAACAGGGATCACACCGTCTTGGGCTGCCTAGTGCACCAACAATCAAAAATTAACTTAACATGCATGACTGAAATGTAAAAGTTACCATTACCAGAAATTTGTTGTTTGCCTTCACACAAACATGCCCCTTTTGTGCAAGGACTATTTCCGAATAGTGATAAAGGAAAGCTGCATTAGCCGGGAATCTGACCCGGGTCTCCCGCGTGGCAGGCAAGAATTCTACCACTGAACCACCAATGCTTGACGTGCCTTGAATTGCCCCACTGAAAAAAATCAGTCTGCATGGCGACATTATGTTTTCACAAGTGTCAGCATAAGGGTAATTTTATCCATTTTCCATCAAACAGGGATCACAGCCTCTTGGGCTGCCTAGTGCACCAAAAATCAAAATGGAGCTAACATGCATGACTGAAATCAAGAAGTTAACATCACCAGAAATGAACTGTTTGCCTTCACACATACATGCCCTTTTTGTGCAGAGACTAGTTTTGAATTGTAATGAAGCAAACATGCATTGGCTGGGAATCGGACCCAGGTCTCCCGCGTGGGAGACGAGAATTCTACCACTGAAACACCAACGCTGGATAAGGTTCAAGTTCCACCACCAAAAAAAATCAGTCTACATGGCCACATTATGTTTTCACAAGTGTCAGAAAAACGGTAATTTTATCCGTATTCCATCAAACACGGATCACAGTCTCTTGACGTGCCTAGTGCACCAACAATTAAAATTTAGCTACAATGAATGGCTGAAAAGTAGAACTTAACATTACCAGAAATAAGTTGTTTGCCTTCACACAAAAATGCCCCTTTTGTGCAAGGACTACTTCCTAATAGTGGTAAAGGAAGGCTGCATTTGCCGGTAATTGGACGCGGGTCTCCCGCGAGGCAGGCGAGAATTCTACCACTGAACCCCCAATGCTTGACGTGCCTTCAATTGCCCCACTGAAAAAAATCATTCTGCATGGCCACATTATGTTTTCACAAGTCTCAACATAATGGTAATTTTATCCTCTTTCCATCAAACAGGGATCACAGCCTCTTGGGCTGCCTAGTGCACCAAAAATCAAAATGGAGCTAACATTTATGACTGAAATCTAGAAGTTAACATCACCAGAAATGAGCTTTTTGCCTTCACACAAACATGCCCTTTTTGTGCAGAGACTAGTTTCGAATTGTAATAAAGCAAAAATGCATTGGCTGGGAATCGGAACCAGGTCTCCCGCATGGGAGGCGAGAATTCTACCACTGAACCACCAACGCTGGACGCAGCTCAAATTCCACCACCGAAAAAAATCAGTCTGCATGGTCACATTATGTTTTCACAAGTGTCAGCAAAACGGTAAGTTTATCCATGTTCCATCAAACACGGATCACAGTCTCTTTACGTGCCTAGTGCACCAACAATTAAAATTTAGCTACAATGAATGACTGAAATCTAGAAGTTAACATCACCAGAAATGAGCTTTTTGCCTTCACACAAACATGCCCTTTCTGTGCAGAGACTAGTTTCGAATTGTAATAAAGTAAACATGCATTGGCTGGGAATCGGACCCAGGTCTCCCGCATAGGAGGCGAGAATTCTACCACTGAACCGCCAACGCTGGATGCAGTTCAAACTCCACCACCGAAAAAAATCAGTCTGCATGGCCACATTATGTTTTCACAAGTGTCAGAAAAACGGTAATTTTATCCGTATTCCATTAAACACAGATCACAGTCTCTTGACGTGCCTAGTGCACCAACAATCAAAATTTAGCTAACATGAATGGCTGAAATGTAGAAGTTAACATTACCAGAAATTAGTTGTTTGCCTTCACACAAACATGCCCCTTTTGTGCAAGGACTATTTCCAAATAGTGGTAAAGGAAAGCTGCATTAGCTGGGAATCGGACCCGGGTCTCCCGCGTGGCAGGCAAGAATTCTACCACTGAACCACCAGTGCTTGACATACTGTGAAGTGCCCCACTGAAAAAAATCAGTCTGCATGGCCACATTATGTTTTCACAAGTGTCAGCAAAACGGAAAGTTTATCCATATTCCATCAAACACGGATCACAGTCTCTTTACGTGCCTAGTGCACCAACAATTAAAATTTAGCTACAATGAATGGCTGCAAGGTAGAAGTTAACATTACCAGAAATTAGTTGTTTGCCTTCACACAAAAATGCCCCTTTTGTGCAAGGACTATTTCCGAATAGTGGTAAAGGAAAGCTGCATTAGCCGGGAATCGGAGCCGGGTCTCCTGCATGGCAGTGTTGCGAATTCCACTTGGAGGGTCCAAACGTCGGGGCTCAATTAGCTAAGGAATCACTCTAGCTTTGATTATGTATACCAAAATGATTTATTAATAAAAACAGAGCAATGCATTCCTGACAGAAAATACGTGCACGGACCTGATTGGAACATGACTAGCTCAGAGGTTCTCAAAAAGGCCCTCAGCAAAGGTGTACAACGGCTTATAAGGGCTCCCTTTAGGGAGCCCTATTGGTTAAAAGCGTCACTGGGCGGGTCATATCGCCTTAGCAACAGTATTTCTATTGGCTGGGTGGGCGCGACTTCCTGTTTACATTCTTCGGCAATGTGTGGGTGTGTGTGTGTGTGTGTTGGGGGTCTTTCCTGTGAAAGACCCCTTTGTTCTCCTCCATTGTTAATGAGCACATGGCTTCTAGCCTTACTCTGTGTGTTGTCTTCCTGCTAGTCGTGGCTAATGCTTAACAATAAGATGTCGCTCCCACCTGGATGCCAAGTACAAGTAACAATATACTTCTCTTTCATTCAGTGTCTGACATGAGTTTTGTTTCATTAACTTATGCATAAGTTCATTCACAGTGTCTAAATATGATAACAATACCTGAGTACAATTTCTCACAATAATCACAATACCTGAGTATAATTTCCCACCACTCCCCTATATCTGAATATAATTTCCCACAGCAGGCAAGAATTCTACCACTGAACCACCAATGCTTGATTCGCCTTGAATTGCCCCACTGTAAAAAATCAATCCGCATGGCCACATTTTGTTTTCACAAGTGTCCGCAAAATGTTAATTTTATCCATTTTCCATCAAACAGGGATCACAGCGTCTTGGGCTGCCTAGTGCACCAACAATCAAAAATTAACTAACATGCATGACTGAAATGTAAGAGTAACCATTACCAGAAATTAGTTGTTTGCCTTCACACAAACATGCCCCTTTTGTGCAAGGACTATTTCCGAATAGTGATAAAGGAAAGCTGCAATAGCCAGGAATCGGACTCGGGTCTCCCGCGTGGCAGGCAAGAATTCTTCCACTGAACCACCAATGCTTGACGTGCCTTAAATTGCCCCACTGAAAAAAATCAGTCTGCATGGCCACATTATGTTTTCACAAGTGTCAGCATAAGGGTAATTTTATCCATTTTCCATCAAACAGGGATCACAGCCTCTTGGGCTGCCTAGTGCACCAAAAATCAAAATGGAGCTAACATAAATGACTGAAATCAAGAAGTTAACATCACCAGAAATGAACTGTTTGCCTTCACACATACATGCCGTTTTTGTGCAGAGACTAGTTTCGAATTGTAATAAAGCAAACATGCATTGGCTGGGAATCGGACCCAGGTCTCCCACGTGGGAGGCGAGAATTCTACCACTGAACCACCAACGCTGGATAAGGTTCAAGTTCCACCACCAAAAAAAATCAGTCTGCATGGCCACATTATGTTTTCACAAGTGTCAGAAAAACGGTAATTTTATCCGTATTCCATCAAACACGGATCACAGTCTCTTGACATGCCTAGTGCACCAACAATTAAAATTTAGCTACAATGAATGGCTGAAATGTAGAACTTAACATTACCAGAAATTAGTTGTTTGCCTTCACACAAAAATGCCCCTTTTGTGCAAGGACTACTTCCTAATAGTGGTAAAGGAAGGCTGCATTTGCCGGTAATTAGACCCGGGTCTCCCGCGAGGCAGGCGAGAATTCTACCACTGAACCCCCAATGCTTGACGTGCCTTCAATTGCCCCAGTGAAAAAAATCATTCTGCATGGCCACATTATGTTTTCACAAGTGTCAACATAATGGTAATTTTGTCCTCTTTCCATCAAACAGGGATCACAGCCTCTTGGGCTGCCTAGTGCACCAAAAATCAAAATGGAGCTAACATGCATGACTGAAATCTAGAAGTTAACATCACCAGAAATGAGCTTTTTGCCTTCACACAAACATCCCCTTTTTGTGCAGAGACTAGTTTCGAATTGTAATAAAGCAAAAACGCACTGGCTGGGAATCGGACCCAGGTCTCCCGCATGGGAGGCGAGAATTCTACCACTGAACCACCAACGCTGGACGCTGTTCAAATTCCACCTCCGAAAAAAATCAGTCTGCATGGCCACATTATGTTTTCACAAGTGTCAGCAAAACGGTAATTTTATCCGTATTCCATCAAACACGGATCACAGTCTCTTTACGTGCCTAGTGCACCAACAATTAAAATTTAGCTACAATGAATGGCTGAAAGGTAGAAGTTAACATTACCAGAAATTAGTTGTTTGCCTTCACACAAAAATGCCCCTTTTGTGCAAGGACTATTTCCGAATAGTGGTAAAGGAAAGCTGCATTAGCCGGGAATCGGGTCCGTGTACGTTTTAGTCGTTTGTTTTTTCGTTTGAACCACAAAACGAAATAACGAGAAAACCACCGAATCCGTGTATCATTCGTTCTTTCCATATTCAATTGAGGTTCCAAAATCGGATAATGAAAACATGGTTCGTTATTTCGTTATTCGTATATGAATCTGATACCAAAAAACGAATAACGGGTTATTTCGATTTTTTGCCCAGATCAAAAATAGGAAAATAAATAACGGGCCCGGTCCCGATTTTGATTTTGATATTTAATTTGTTCGAGTTGTGTGAACCGGAAGTTATTGTCTTCTTCGTGTGTTGCCCTCGGAAGTTTGCCGCAATTTGAAAAACTGTTAAAAGAAGCCTGGAAAACCTTAGTGATTGTAAGTTAATGACTCAGTATTTCTTAAGTAATTTTGTATCGACACCATGGCCGCACTGGAACCATATGCTGATTTAATTAAAGACTTATTTGAAACTGGCAAGACACACGTAGAGATTTCCACAAAGCTGCAGCAGATGGGTATCCAGCGATGTTCTGAAATGAGTGTGAGAAGATTCTGTGTTCAGCACAACCTTAAGCGAAAAAGACATGTATCGGACACAGAACTGGAGAGGGCTGTGGTTGGATCAATATATGAAGTAAGTTTTTTCATATTTAGGTTTTCACATTATATATCCTGCCCGTCTTTCAAATGTTGTAGCGAACTGTATTTTTCTTAACAGACAGGCCCATCATATGGCCGCAAGTTCATGACTGGCTATCTGTCTTCAATGGGAGTGCACGCCGGAGAATGTCGAGTTGGCAAAATCCTCAGAGAAATTCATCAGCCATACCACGAATTCCGACGCCAGGTAACTTATATGCTAAGAATGAAGTAGGCCTACAGTACATGATGTTGCATACATATACTGCAAGAATTTCTTTGATGTAGAAATGGTACATGAATATTCTGGGCTCAAAATATGAAAAATGTCTTCAGGGTGCTCGTAATCTAAATCCAATCCCGTATCATGCAGAATATATGGGCCATAAAATTCACCTGGACCAAAACGAGAAGCTTGTGATGTTTGGAGCGACACACGTAGTGGCAGTTGATGGCTACAGCAGCAAAATTGTTGCCAATGCCACCATGCCAGTAAAAAACAACCTTGTGATATATGAGGAAGTCTACAGGTGAATACATTCAGAACCAATGTTTTTGTCATATTTTCTGTGCAATGTATATTCTCTCTTCGTTGAATGTAATGATCAGTTAAGTTCAGTGCAGCCCATTGCACATGTACACATTGTTTTATCCCAGATCTGCAGTGGTTAACCATGGGATGTGGGACCAACTCAGAGTCGACCATGGCAGGGAGTTTTACATGTGCTTGTACATGCAAGAGATGCTGTCAAGACATGGACACAACCCTAGCAGGCCACCATACCTTCAAACAACATCTACAAGGGTGAGGTTTTTGTACATCATTGTACATATGGACAAACAGTACAACTAATATCGTCAAACACATTTATTTTTTTAGCAAATAAGGAGTGAAAGCATTTAAAATGGGAATTAATTTCCCAAACTAATCTATAATCTATTACATTTTCATTCCATCTGAAATCGTGTTTTGTGTTTAACAGAATCTTCGAGTGGAAAGGATTTGGCCTGAAGTGAACAATCGCGTTAACTACCCATTGAAACAGGCCCTGGTACATCTGCTGGACCAAGAAGTCCTCAACATGGAGGACAATATGACTAAATTCTGCATTTCAAACCTGACATGTCAATTAAGCCAAATTGGACTAGGCAGAGTGGTGCAATCGTGGAATGCACACAGGATCCCAAGTATGCTAAATGGAATACGTACAACACTTTGAAGCAATTATTTTCACACTCCAAGCACATACAGCATAAATGGCATTGCTTTATTTGTTTCCTTGTTTTAGGACGTGGGATACCCAATGAACTTGCAGCAGGTGGCTGTCCTGCTAAAATCTCTGGAGAGCTGCTGCCCAATGCCTCTGTTGTGGCAAACATGTATGAGCAGGAGTTTGGATCCTCGCTGACTTGGGTGTCAGTTTTTGGAACTGACCCATTTTCATCTGAGGAGGATAGATGTCATGCAGAACAAGACTTTGCAGAAAACTACCCAGACATCTCTCTTCTTTTTAATCATGTGGTAAACAATGACTATACACCTTTCCAAGATGCCTTGTTGTACCTCATAAATATTACCCAAAGATATGCCTGAAAAAGTAACTGAATTGCTATGTTGTTAGGGCTGGGCAATATGAAGAAAATCAGATATCGCAATATTCTTGTACTAATACCTCAATGACAATGTGGCGATATTATAGGGTTGACAATGGGTGCTTTGTCAAAATATCTTTACAATAACATTTAAGATAAATAATCTTCAGTAATGTAGATATGACTAAGTGGGTAAAGGCAAAAAATGATAACACTAACCATTAAAAAAAAAAACCCTAGGCATACAGATTTAATTAAAAATCGTATTTAGCTGCCACTGTACTCACAACTTGCCAGTTGAATAATTTGACAATAACCCTTTGCTTTAAACTCTGTTGTATTGAACTTTTTTGGTTGAAATAATATATTGCATTCAATGACAAAGTATTGCATCATTATTGCCTGTCATGAGCCCTCTCTCTGCCTGGTAACACGCTGATTGGAGTTTGATGACTTTCACCTGTTTCTGTTCTGCTCTGCCTCACCCTCATTACCTACCAGCTGCACTGCATTCACCACTCATCAAGTCCTGTATATAATGCCTTGTTTTTCAGTCCTCACTTGTCAGATCGTCTGCTACCAGTACCGGTTACCTGCCTGTTTTGGGAAAATCCTTTTTGACTCTACTGATCCCGGATCCGCTTAATTGCTTCTGTGTTCTCCTGCTCTGGACTTCTCGGACCATCCAGCTCCTGCTCTCTACTGGGGATCTACACATGTGCTGATTTTTGGATTTCCCGGTACCTCTGACACTCCCATACCCCCAACCCTTTAATAAACCATTGAACGTGACGCTTTTGTGGTCCTCATCTTGTTTGGTGTCTGACAGTACGATCTGACCAAACATGGACCCAGCGCACGGTCATAACAGCATGGAAACCGACGGCTCAGAACCACCCACCGCCATGCAACGCCTGGCAGAGACAGAGAGAGAGGTGGATCGCAACACGGCTGACATTGCCTCTCTACTCCAAGCCGGCTTCCAACAGCGTCAGCAGTTCCAGCAGCAACAGCAACAGCAACAACAACTTGCAATGATTATCCAACTTCTCACCAACCTTTCTCCTCTGCCTGCCTCCACCGGCCCAGCTCCAGTCAGCCTGCTCACCGGCCCAGCACCCGAGTCTCCTGCCCAGTCCCCTACTGCAGCGGCTGTCGGTGTCCCAGAACCCAGGATCGGCAATCCAGAACGGTTCAACGGCGACCCAACCCAGGTACGGGCGTTCCTGACGAGCTGCCGTGTCCAGTTCACCCTGCAACCCAGAACTTTTGGTACTGAAGGGGCGAAGGTCGGTTACGTGATTACTCACCTGACGGGCCGAGCTCGTCTCTGGGGAACGGCAGAGTTCGAGCGCCAGACCCCAGCATGTTCGACCTTCAACCTATTCGCAGAGGAGATGCTCAAGGTATTCGATTTGGAATCCACAACTGCCGAGGCATCTCGGACTCTGATGAGTATTCGCCAAGGTAGAAGGACTGTTGCAGATTACTCCATCGACTTTCGAACTGTGGCAAGTCGGAGCTCCTGGAACATGGAAGCATTGGTGGATGCTTTCCTCCACAGCCTGGCGGACTACGTAAAGGACGAGCTGGTTTCCCATGATCAACCCCCCACTCTCGATGAAGCCATTGCCCTGGCTGTCCGCATCGACCGTAGGATTCAGGCCCGCCGTCGTGAGAGAGGGCGCCAGGGTCCATCCACCAGCACACGGAGCGTCCCAACTGCCCTTCTGTCCTCACCTGCCACACCATCTAGCCAGCTGGACCAGTCTGAACCGATGGAGATCGGCCGCGCCTCCCTAACCCCTGCAGAGCGCCAGCAACGCCTCACCTCCAACTTGTGCCTGTACTGTGGTGGGGAGGGTCATCGAGTCGCCACCTGTCCAGCAAAAGCCGGAGCTCACCGGATGTAGGAGGAATCCGGATGAGCTCAATGAACATTCCGCCCTCCATCAGTCGTAAACCCCTCATTCAAGTCTGTCTTCACCTGTCTGATTCTACCCACACTCTGGCAGCTCTGGTGGACTCTGGAGCAGAAGCAAACATTATTGACACGGGACTTGCTCGTCAGCTAGGCTTGGAAAACCATCGCTTGTCAACTCCTGTTCCAGCCCGGGCCCTGGATGGTCACTTACTTGGCACAGTTACCAGCATCACAGCTCCCGTATCTATGATGGTGTCAGGAAACCACCGTGAGACCATCCGCTTCCATCTGCTCAGCTCTCCAGGCCAACCCCTAATCCTGGGCTACCCTTGGCTCCGTCTCCACAATCCTCACCTCGATTGGGCCTCCGGAACTGTGAAAGAGTGGGGGGTCACCTGCCACCTGACCTGTTTGCGTGCTGCCTCGCTGCCCCCCGGCTCAGTACCCCCCAGCATTGCCCCTGACATTTCTAATGTTCCTGACTGTTACCATGGTCTCCGAGAGGTGTTCAACAAGACCAAAGCCACGTCACTGCCCCCACACCGTCCGTACGACTGTGCCATTGATCTTCTCCCTGGTACTGCTCCACCCAAAGGACACCTCTACTCACTATCCCCTCCGGAAAGAAAAACTATGGAGGAATACGTCAGGAACTCCTGGCAGCTGGACTTATCCGCCCGTCTTCCTCTCCTGCTGGTGCCGGGTTCTTCTTTGTGGGAAAGAAAGATGGTTCTCTTCGCCCCTGCATTGATTATCGAGGTCTCAATGAAGTCACAGTGAAGAACCGGTACCCTCTGCCTTTACTCACCTCTGCTTTTGAGCTGCTCCAGGGATCCACGATCTTCACAAAACTGGACCTTAGGAATGCTTACCACCTAGTGCGAGTAAGGGAGGGTGACGAGTGGAAGACTGCATTCAACACCCACACCGGCCATTACGAGTACCTGGTAATGCCATTTGGCCTCACCAACGCCCCAGCGGTATTCCAGGCGCTGGTAAACGATGTGCTCCGGGACATGCTGAATAAGTTTGTCTTCGTGTACCTGGACGACATCTTAATATTCTCCAGAACTCTGTCTGAACACATCCGTCATGTCCAGCTGGTTCTTCGTCGACTCCTGGAGAACTCTCTCTACGTCAAAGCAGAGAAATGTGAGTTCCATGTTAAGACTGTGTCATTCCTGGGATACTTCGTCACTGAAGGCAATATCCAGATGGACCCTGCAAAGGTCTCGGCAGTCACCTCCTGGCCAGTTCCGAGGAATAGGAAGATGTTGCAGCAATTCCTCGGTTTTGCCAACTTTTACCGGAAATTCATCCGGAGCTACAGCTCCGTCGCCGCTCCCCTCACAGCTCTGACCAGCATTAAACACCCTTTTTTCTGGACCCCAGAGGCCAACACCGCCTTTCATACCCTCAAAGCCCGGTTCACCACTGCCCCCATCCTCCAGATGCCGGATTCAGACCGGCAGTTCGTTGTCGAGGTGGATGCTTCTGACGTGGGTGTCGGGGCCATACTCTCTCAACGGGCAGGAGAGGACAACAAGCTGCACCCCTGTGCATTTTTTCTCGCCGGCTTTCTCCTGCTGAGCGCAATTATGATGTTGGTGACCGTGAGTTGTTGGCTGTCAAGGTTGCCCTGGAGGAGTGGCGTCACTGGCCGGAGGGGTCCACAGTTCCGTTTCTGGTCTGGACAGATCACAAAAATCTTGAATACATCCGCAATGCCAAACGTCTTAACCCCAGACAGTCTCGCTGGGCTTTGTTCTTCACCAGATTCAACTTCACCCTGTCATACCCCCAGGTTCCCGAAACACCAAGCCGGACGCTCTCTCCCGTCAGTTCCAGAAGGATGACACCCCTTCCCAGGAACCTGCATCAATCCTGCCTGATCCCTGCGTTGTAGCTGCCGTGACCTGGGATATCGAGGTGGAACTTCAAGAGACCCTCCGTGGCCATCCCAGTCCCAGTGCATGCCCAGACGGTCGTCTCTTCGTCCCAGAGAATTTAAGGTCCCGGGTCATACAGTGGGGACACAACTCCCGCCTTGCCTGCCACCCGGGCTCCGCCCGCACCTGCCATCTCCTTGCCCAGCGATTCTGGTGGCCTTCTTTGAGAAAGGATGTCCGGGAATTCGTCCGTGCCTGCCCCACCTGCAATCAGAACAAGTCCTCCACTCGGCCTCCAGCTGGTTTACTCCAGCCCTTGCCTGTGCCCACACGACCCTGGTCCCACGTCTCCTTGGACTTTGTAACTGGCCTCCCACCATCAGGTGGGATGACGGTCATTCTCACTGTGGTTGACCGGTTCAGCAAGATGGCACACTTCATCCCCCCCTAAACTGCCATCGGCCAGAGAGACTGCCCAGGCTGTTCTTGATCACGTCTTCCGTCTTCACGGGCTGCCCAGGGATGTTGTTTCTGACCGAGGCCCGCAATTCACCTCTACATTCTGGAAGGAGTTCTGCCGTCTGCTAGGGGCCACAGTGAGTCTCACCTCTGGGTTCCACCCCCAGTCTAATGGACAGTCCGAGCGGGCAAACCAGGAGCTGGAGAAGGCGCTGCGGTGCATGGTTTCTCGCAAGCCTCTGGCTTGGGCGCAACAACTGACGTGGATAGAGTATGCTCACAATTCTCTCACCTGCTCCGCCACTGGTATGTCACCTTTCAGTGTGTGTATGGTTACCAGCCCCCCCTGTTTCCCAGCCAGGAAGGAGATGTGTCCTGCCCGTCTGCCTTCGCCTATGCCCGCCGTTGCCGTCGTACCTGGTCACAAGCTCATGCCACGCTACTCAAGTCAGCTGTCGGCTATGCCATTGGGCTAACCGCCGAAGAACGCCGGCACCCACCTACCGTGTTGGCCAGAAGGTGTGGCTGTCAGCCAAGGACCTCCCTCTGCGGGTGGAATCACGTAAGCTTGCACCTCGATTCCTCGGCCCATTCCCTATCCAAAGGATCATCAGCCCTACTGCAGTCCGGCTCCAGTTGCCGACATCCATGAGGGTGCACCCTACGTTCCATGTTTCGAAAGTCAAGCAGACACATGAAAGCCCGCTGGTTCCCGTGGTGGCTCCGCCTCCTCCTCCTCGTCTTGTTGACGGTGGGCTGGTGTACACCGTTCGACGCCTGCTTCGGTCCAGAAGGAGAGGTAGGGGTCTTCAGTATCTCGTCGACTGGGAGGGCTATGGGCCTGAGGAGAGAACCTGGGTGCCTGCCAGTCGGATTTTGGACCGGACACTCATCGCCGACTTCCACCGCATGCATCCTGGTCAACCTTCCATCCGTAGGGGCCGCCCCAGAGGGGTCCCTAACCGTCCTACCCGCCCGGCTTCCTGTCCTGTGCCTGACCCTGACCCTGTCTCGGTGCCTGTCCAGTCTTTGGTCGTGATCCTCCGGCTCTCTCTGAGGATGAAGGTGTTCTCTCTGAGGAGTTTAAGCCCTCCGCCGGCTCCCTCCGCCCGCCCGGTATGGTGGTTTTCTTGGGGACTTCTGGGGCCGTCCCTTGGGGGGGGGGTTCTGTCATGAGCCCTCTCTCTGCCTGGTAACACGCTGATTGGAGTTTGATGACTTTCACCTGTTTCTGTTCTGCTCTGCCTCACCCTCATTACCTACCAGCTGCACTGCATTCACCACTCATCAAGTCCTGTATATAATACCTTGTTTTTCAGTCCTCACTTGTCAGATCGTCTGCTACCAGTACCGGTTACCTGCCTGTTTTGGGAAAATCCTTTTTGACTCTACTGATCCCGGATCCGCTTAATTGCTTCTGTGTTCTCCTGCTCCGGACTTCTCGGACCATCCAGCTCCTGCTCTCTACTGGGGATCTACACATGTGCTGATTTTTGGATTTCCCGGTACCTCTGACACTCCCATACCCCCAACCCTTTAATAAGCCATTGAACGTGACGCTTTTGTGGTCCTCATCTTGTTTGGTGTCTGACAATTGCCAAAAGGACAGACTTTTTATGCTTAATTTAAACTATGGTAACTTAAATTCTGAAAAATATAAAACAAAAGTGCAAATTTGAGATTGTAACTTAGCTTTCACATCATTGAAATATGGGTATGAAAACTAAAATAACCTTGTAAAAGTACATGCATGAAAGTGCTTTAACTGTAGACTCAACATGTCTACAACATTCAAGGAGAAATAGAACACAAGTGACAAAACTACACTATTGTGAATAGCCTACTTAATGTACAATATTTCAAGAGTTTCCAAATGCAAACAATTTAGGAAAATATACAACATGAAATAGTACAAATCTGAGATTCTACCTTGGCTTTCACACTATTGAAATATGAGCAAAAAAGGTTTTAGCTGTAGAAAAAAAAGGTTAAGCTGTAGAATTGACATGTTACACAACTGAATTGAAATTGAACACAAAGAACAGTTCAATTATGCATGATTGCACAGTATTACTCCCACAGTATGCTTCCCAATGCATCCAATGCATCAGAAAGTCCAGTTAGTTTTTGAATGTTGTCACTAAAATCATCAGCTCGACATTTTGGGCAAAAGGTAGAATTATTCTGCCACTCTTCAATGCAGCTCCTACAGCCAACAAGGCTTTGGCAGCACGATGAAACCATGGGCTCAACCACTGGACCTGCCAATTTAAATCAGAAAACAGTTGTAAAAACTACAGTATTTGATTGAAATTAATTGCTTTTTTTGGTCTATGTTCATCATGGAAAGAGTTAATTAGTTGTACTTATATATGTGTATATAGACTAAACTTTGTCTATGGTATCATCTATTTATTTACTGTATCCACATTTGTGGTTGTAGAACACCTGACCTGGGATTTTCCATATTTATCTAATTATCAAATGTCATTTGTTGCTAAATAAGACAATGCAAAGTGTATGTTTTTTTAACAACTTCTGAATTATGGGTAATACAGTTTTTTAAAGAAAACAATATAAATATAAGTAAAATGTTACTTTTGCAGACAATACAGGCAAAGGCATCTCTAACAGCTGATGCTTGGGCCTCAGTCAGGGACAGTTTTGTTCTGCGGTTGGAATTTGCAAACTCCACCAGCTCCTTCATTGTAGTGGACACTTCTTGCAGTCCCTGGGCTGCCAGGACCACCTCTTCAATTCTGTCAAAAACGCCATCGAGGCCTGTATCTTCTCGTCGACTGCAACTAAAGCAGAATATACAAAAAGCAAATTAAATATCCAATAAATGCAACAATTTTAACCCTGTCAATAGCTACTATGGTCATTGTAGACCTTGTGTTTAATAGCCAGATGGTTTTATGCCCAATATTACCTGCTGTTACTTCCATTAATCTGGGATTCTAATTTGTTATTCAGAATTATTTTTGATTAACACATTAAACAAAATCAAAATACATCAATAATATCGACCCTAAATCTCATGCAGTCCTAGAAACTTGACAGAAGAATTGCAACATCTACACCAAAATCAGTCAAGTAAATTGTTGTGTATGAGATTCTCTATAAAGTCTTTCCCTGGAACAATTTGTGACTATTTGTAATGAGGCCTAAATTGGCAAAACATCTTACAGTTACTCCTCACCTATGAATTTACGAGAACATACAAATATGCAACCATAATAATGTGCATTTTCCAAATCAAGTACCTCAGTCTCCTCTTTTTACTAGCTTGTAACTGCAAGAAGTGTTCTTCCTGCACAGCAATACTTTCCTTGCATTTTGCTTCCAAATGATGATCCTGTATAGAAAAAGTATAGTCCATTAATTGTGCAAATGGTATGACATGTCCTCAGCAGATGGGCAATAACTCCTACTACAATAAGTTTATTTGAGGCAAAAAAGCATGCTGGATTTATATGTACTATTTCAAATTTCTTTTATATGAACAATACAAAGTCTTCAGCTATACCTCTGGTTTCCTTCCGAGTCCAAGATTTTGTTTCCCTGGCCGTCAGTGAGGATGCGTGAATCCTCTTGTTCAAGGTTCATTGAACAAGTTCATTGACTTTGTTTTGGATGCACATAACAGAAGCCTCAAATTCCGAGAAACGCACAGTCAGGGTTTTGTGCTAGTCTCCAACTTGCCATCAACAAGCTCAGCGATGAAGATGGTCCTGTATTGATAATAGAACACAATTATTTTACTCATTGTTTAGGCCATATTCATAATACAGCCTATCAAATGCATCCAAGTGAATTATGCAAATATAGTACAGTGACTTGATAACATAATAAACATTCCATTGAAAGCTCATTCTTCTGCGATATGTAGCTCAGTGTAAATTCTTTCAGGAAGACCTAACTTTTAATCGGTGCACTCCTAAATCTTAGTGTACTTTGGGGTCTTTGACAAAGACTTTGTACTTTTATTGAGCTATAAATCTTATCTGCATATCTGCACAATGTCTCAAATATGCTAAAGTCACACTTGTGAAATAAATGTTATAAGTCTGCACGTAGTTATAGCTAGCATAACAAGCAGAGCATTGCCTCGGACACAACTGTAATCGTATAACATACTCTTAATATTGGTGTGTTGCTAAATTTTATTTGTCACCTTTGGAATGTTTTTGTCAGAGTAGCTCGTGGATTTGCTGAAGCCCGTGCAGCAGAACCTGTGGCAGCGCTGGGTGGGCGGTGGAAAGAAAAGCGGGTAGGGATGTGTGTTACTGGCACACTGCTGACGCCGGGAGCTGAGTCCTCCACGCTGCTCACGCCGTGCACCTCGTAATGCCCCCTTACTGTGAGGTCTAAAGTGCTAAAATGGCCATCATGTCCAGGAAATAGTGCTATATTACTGTCATCAGTAATATAGAGACTGGGTCCATGTACCTTTGCAAATGTAAACAATGAAGGAAGGGTTTCAGTACAACGTTAGTAGGGCATAGCTTAAGCTAACGTTTGTCATAAAATAAAGTAACGTTAGCTAACAGTTAACGTTACGTCAGTGGAATTTTACAGAATAAATAAAACTTATTAGATGCAAACAATAAGTTACCTGGAAGATCCTGGCGATTTTTTCTGTAGTCATGTCGTTTTCCTTGACAGTCACCCGTTTACTTCCTCTGAACAAGATGAAACTCTCCATGATGGTTTTGAAGGCTAACCATAGACCGTTAACGGACAATGAGGTTAACGTTTGGTTAACCTGAAGAAATAAATCAAGCTAACGAGACAATAATAACTTCCGGTTCACACAACTCGAACAAATTAAATATCAAAATCAAAATCGGGTCCGGGCCCGTTATTTAATTTCCTATTTTTGATCTGGGTAAAAAAATCGAAATAACCCGTTATTCGTTTTTTGGTATCAGATTCATATACGAATAACGAAATAACGAACCATGTTTTCATTATCCGATTTTGGAACCTCAATTGAATAGAAAAGAACGAATGATACACGGATTCCACCGTTTTTCGTTTGTCGTTTCAAACCAAAAACAAAGAGACGGTAAAAAGAGAGCCGTTCTTCCGTTTTGGTTTCTGAATTCAAAAAACGAAAAACGAGTAAACCAATTTCAAATAACGGACTGTTTTTTGTTTTTTGAAATTCTTATTTTCATTTCTCCGTTTCAAGATCTACATTAAAAGAAAGACATGTCGGCCGGAAGTAATAGTAAATATAGCCTATACAAATAAAAGCCAAGCTTTTATAACGGGTAAATTGTGCTGCACTGACGTTATACGTAACGTTAGAAGAAAAAAATCAATCAATAAATAGGCTGATATGAACCTGGGCCGAAAGAAATATGTTAGCAACAGTAGTTTATTACAGTTATTTAATATTATTTAATAATAATAGCCTATCCACGTGCACATCACCAGCCCCGTTTAATGAGTGCATTGTTTGGTTCAATACAGTTGGTAATATAGGGTAACCTGAGAACTTGTGTGTGCAGAGTTGTTACTGTTAGCGCTATATTAAATAATTAAATTCATATTTAATGTGGTTTCCCCGCAATGGACCAAACTGTTCCCCTTTCAACCAGCAGATGGCAGTATTTAAATGACTGACTGTATTGTGACTTTGTGAACTGGTTTAAATCAAGATTACTGATACAGATGTATTTATTGTTTGTTTATTTCATTTGTTTTTGATTTTATTTGCAACCTAGTTATCATCATCATCATCATCATCATCATCACATTCACCCCAGCCCAGAGTTAAACCTGCAGGCCCTTCTGTTTTAACCTGATTCTAACACTGCTATCAGCTTCTTAGCAGCTCAGACCAACAAACTCACATCAAATGTCCTAATGTAGGCCATCTGGGGGTTCCTCACATGAGCTGCTTGCTTCCCTCATCCTTCCACAACATTTCAATCATTTTAAGGTCAGAACTTTTGACTTGCCTTTCCAAACATTCATTTTATTCTTCTTTAAGGTAGGTGGGTAGATTTATTTTGTCACAATATAACAGGTTATATAGATTGAGTATAAATTGAGTTTGTAACTCCCTTCTCTCATAGCAGAAAATATACGTTAATATACTGTGGAGCAATTATAACTAGAACTGCACGCAGTTTCAACGGGGTCCAAGCCTCCCCGCGCCAGCGTCCCCAGCGAACCGGGGAAATGTCCTATGTTGATCAGAGCGCCCCCTAAGGGCCCTTCTCTACCAATTTTGCGTGAGCCTCCGGGCGGTGGGCGAAACAATCATTACCGGTTTTGGTTTTTATAGCATTTACTGCGGCAGAGATATTGCAATTGCAAATTTCCCTGTAATTGCATTGTCTTTGTCCCAAAAACCACAAACGTTGATTATAGCGCCCCCTAATGGCCCATCGTTACCAAATTCGGTATGAAGCCCCCCGGCGGCATGCCAAACAATCAACCCAAGTTTGGGTGTCGATACCACGTATTTTGGCCGAGATAAGGCAAAGTCTGTCGTGAAAAACAACCTTTTTGTATTTGTAGCGCCCCCTATGGCCAATGTTCGTGACATTTGTTCAGCGAGCCTCAGGGGATCATAGCAAGTAATATTGTAAAGTTTGGCTTTGATAGCATTTATTTGACCGAAATATGGCAAAGTTTGTTCATGAAAAACAACCTTTTTTGTATTTGTAGCGCCCCTAGTGGCCAATGTTCGTCAAATTTGGTAACAGAGCCTCAGGGGGTCATAGCAAGTAATATTCTAAAGTTTGGCTTTGATAACATTTGTCTTGGCCGAGATATGGCAATGGAATGTTTCCATAGCTAGCTACACAACTTTGGTTGGCGCGTAATACGCACAATTTTTATCCTATAAATAATCTTTATGCAAACTTTTGTCAGGTTGGTCTGGAGATGTATGTGCCAAGTTTCGTGCAGATCCATTGCACGGTCTGGAGGAGATAGAAAAAGTAGGTTTTTGTGATAAATCGCCATTTTCACGCATAAAAGTCTAGGCGGAAATGGGCGTGGCCTATCACGAGATTCCATTAGGATCCAGGGAACGCGTGGATGTAAGGTTTTTAAATTTCCGATGTACGGTTTGGGAGTTATAGGGCCAAACATGTTTTTCTCTGCTATAGCGCCACCTAGTGGTAGAAGTGTATGAATTTTTTGGCTGAGGTCCTTGCGGACTTTTGGACCAGTCCTGAAAATGGCGCGTCGCCACATGTACGGTTTAGGCGGCAGCACCACTTTTATGCGGCGCGG
>NW_022603540.1:0-37784 GCF_008692095.1 Etheostoma spectabile
GTGTGTGTGTGTGTGTGTGTGTTGTCAGCTGCTCACATTGTTGACCTTCCTCTAAATTTTTAGAAACATTAAAGCAGAAAGCCGAGACTTTAGAGAGTAGCGGAGCTTCATTCTTTCTGAGAGTCTCCTCTGATTCTGACCAATCAGCAGCTGATAGAGGAATTCATTTTTATAAAGTCTTTTATTTCTTATTTCTCTGTAATAGTGTCTAAAGTAGTATCCTTTCATGCTTTTTCATGCTGCCTCTTCTACACCACTCCACCAACCCCCCACACCCCTCATTGCTCCTCCTAGGGCTGTGCAATTAATTGAATTTCGGTTTCGGTTTCGATTTCGGCTCCCAACGATTACCAAAAATAGTACATCCGCGTAAAACGATTATTTTGCCATTATTTTGTTCTGTTTTGTAATTTCCTCGTGTGTTCTGAATGGCGCGCGGCGCACACAACTCATGCGCACATCCGCCCCTCCCGAAGCCAAACGCTTTCAGCCTACACGGTCAGGGAGGCAGTCGCGTGCATATTACCCCCGCTGGAATTTAAAAAACTTAGCGAGAGTAAAGATGGCAGAAGGAGGGCAGCCACAGCAGCGTTTGGTAAGCAAAAAAGGCAAAACCAACTCCATCGTCTGGAACAGTTTGGCTCGAGGAATCCGACGACAGACAGAGCAGGCACTGCTACGTGCAGGACTGGCTACGTGGTAGTGGCTGCAAGTAAAGGAAACCACGATTAGTTTAAAACACTTGAAAATTAAACACAGAGTGACCTATGACAATTTAATGAAGAAACCAGAAACGGCAATCAACTTCTCAACATCCTCCGTAACCAGACATCCATAACAAACACTCTGTACAGCGCAACTCCTTATCCTTGAATTCGGAAAGGCACAAAATAATAACAGAGTCTGTTGCCTATTATTTAGCTAAAGACGTGTGCTAATAGTTAATTATTAGCTGTTATGCTGGGGCCTGATGATGGGCCAGCCTTTTATATTCCTGGTTGAGTTGCTGGAATTTGTTTATATTTTGCCAAAATGTTGCCTACTGTTGTTTAAACAGATTGTGGAAGGAATACAGGGAATAAATACTTTTATACTTTGATTTGAAATTTATATTCATATTTATTTTAATAGTTCAAAAAGTAGCCTACAATAAATGTTCAATGTTTTATAGAAATTGTTGAAAGGTGTCTTTTAAAATGAATGCAACACATTTACAAAGTCATGTGAAATAATTGTGTTACATAATCGTGATTTCAATTTGACCAAAATAATCGTGATTATGATTTTCCCAAAATTGAGCAAACCTACCTCCTCCCCCCCCTCTTTTGTTCCGACACCTCCCTCCTCACTCCCTCAGCCCTCCTGCAGTCAGCCCCTCCTTCCACCACCACTACAGCACATTTTCCCCTCCCCCCACTGACACTTCAAGCACCCCCCCCTGCTTACATTCACACCTGGCCAGGTGAAGAGACAGCTGGAGAGGCTACACCAGCGCAGGGCTGCTGGCCCGGACGGCATCAGCCCCAGGATCCTGAAGACCTGCGCCAGTCAGCTGTCTGGTGTTCTCCAGTACCTCTTCAACCTGAGCCTGCAGAGGGTGCCGCTGTTGTGGAAGACGTCCTGCCTTGTCCCGGTCCCCAAGAAGTCGACTCCATCTGGCCTTAAGGACTACTGCCCAGTGGCTCTCACATCCCATGTGATGAAGGTGCTGGAGAGGCTGGTCTTGGCCTACCTGAGGCAGCAGGTGAGTTCTTCTCTGGACCCTCTACAGTTTTTCTACCAGCCTTGTCTGGGAGTGGACGACGCTGTCATCTATCTCACAGAGGACTGTGCTGTCTCCTTTCCTGTTCACCTTGTACACCTCAGACTTCGAGTTTCTGATGAATCTGGACTAATTACAGCGCCGGCACGCCACACCATCATGGACTAATATACAGCGCCGGCACGCCCCCCCATCATGGCCTAATGTACAGCGCCGGCACGCCCACCATCATGGACTAATATACAGCGCCGGCACGCCACACCACATGGACTAATATACAGCGTCGGCACGCCCACCATCATGGCCTAATATACAGCGCCGCACGCCACAACCACACCATCATGGACTAATATACTGCGCCGGCATGCCCCACCATGATGGACTAAATACAGCACCAGCACGCCCTACCATCATGGACTAATATACAGCGCCGGCACGCCACACCATCATGGACTAATATACAGCGCCAGCACGCCACACCATCATGGACTAATATACAGCGCCAGCACGCCACACCATCATGGCCTAATATACAGCGCCGGCACGCACACACACCATCATGGACTAATATACTGCCCGGCATGCCCCACCATGATGGACTAATATACAGCACCAGCACGCCCTACCATCATGGACTAATATACAGCGCCGGCACGCCACACCATCATGGACTAATATACAGCGCCAGCAACGCCACAACACATCATGGCCTAATATAATACAGCGCCGCACGCCCCACCATGATGGACTAATATACAGCACCAGCACGCCCCCCACATCATGACTAATATACACGCCGGCACCTCCACACCACATGGACTGATATACAGCGCCGGCACGCCCCCCCATCATGACTAATATACAGCGCCGGCACGCCCACACCATCATGGACTAATATACAGCGCCAGCACGCCCACCATCATGGACTAATATACAGCGCCAGCACGCCACACCATCATGGACTAAATACAGCGCCAGCACGCCACACCATCATGGACTAATATACAGCGCCAGCACGCCACACCATCATGGACTAATATACAGCCCAGCATGCCACACCACGCAAAATGTGAGGGACTCAAAGAGAAAGTTTCAGAGTTAATCAACACAGCGAGGCACTGAGTTTGACCACAGATATGTTTAAATTTACATTAAAGTGGACGTGCCTTTTGTGTTTAAGAGTAAAAGCTTTAAATTAATAGTCTATTTGTGACTCCATGTTCAGCCGCTCCGTCCGATGACACAGAGCACTGAAGCAGCGCTGTCAGAGCCGACAGACAAGTGGCATTTCACTGCAAAATAATTAGGTCCAAAACGATTTAATATACTGCAAATAGCCTAGAAGGACAAGTACTGCAGGACAGTACAGTTAATTAATCTTGCATTTTTTAACACAGCCCCACCTCCCTAGTTGATTTGTAGTCTAAATTGGAGGAAACAGCTTGGCTCTGAAACATGTTCACAACGAGGCAGTGTGAATGAGCTGGTGGGATTTAAGGTGATGACCACGAGAAAAGGTTTTCCCCACATTGTTCCACACCAGTACGGCTCTCTCCAGTGTGAATGCGCTGGTTTTATTAAACGTACCACTATCAGAAAAAGTTTTCACACATTGATAACAGCTGTACGGCTTCTCTCCAGTGTGAATGCGCTGGTGAGATTGAAGGCTACTACTACGAGAAAACGTTTTCCCACATTGTTCACACCAGTACGGCTTCTCTCCAGTGTGAATGCGTTGGTGAGCTTTAAGGTTACCACTTCAGAAAACGTTTTCCCACATTGATCACAGCAGTACGGCTTCTCTCCAGTGTGAATGCGTTGATGTCTTTTTAGGGAACTCTGCAGTGTGAAAGCTGCCCCACATTGATCACAGCTGTACGCTTCTCTCCAGTGTGAATGCGTTGATGTGTTTTTAGGGCACTCTGCTGTGTGAAAGTGCCCCACATTGAGCACAGCTGTACGGCTTCTCTCCAGTGTGAATGCGCTGGTGAGATTGAAGGCTACTACTACGAGAAAAGGTTTTCCCACATTGTTCACACCAGTACGGCTTCTCTCCAGTGTGAATGCGCTGGTGTTTATTAAACGTACCACTATCAGAAAACGTTTTCCCCATTGATCACCAGTCGGCTTCTCTCCAGTGTGAATGCGTTGATGTCTTTTTAGGGGCACTCTTCTGTCTGAAAGCTGCCCACATTGATCACAGCTGTACGGCTTCTCTCCAATGTGAACTCTCTGATGAATCTTTAAATTTCTTGATGTTGTGAAGGTTTTGTCACAGTGCTGACAGCGTGATGTTTGACTCCTCTTCCTCTCCTTTTCTAAACAGAAAACAGAGAGTGAGTTAGTGAGGTGCTATTTTAAACTAGAAACTATGTCCCCATTTAGAGCATGTCTGTGGAATATTGTTTGACTGATTCCCTGCTTCCTGCTCATGCCTCTGCTTGGATATTTTGCTGATGATCTTGCTTTTCCTCTAAGAGAAACTATGAGCAGCGGCTCTTGGATACTTATAAATCACTGGACTATACATTTTTTGTAGACATAGTAGGCTATTGCCATATTTCAACATTTTTCTACATGAGCATGGCCTACAAGTAGCTCAAATATGTCCTACAGTGACTGTAGCTAAAGCTAATTAGCAGCAAGATGCCTCCTATCTATGACCGGCTGGCCTGCATTATCATCCAGGCAGAGCGCCTCTTCAACCCCTGTACTTAGTAGGACATAGCTGTGGAGAACTGCAAAATAAGCAACAAAATTCAACCCCCAACAACCTGGTGTGCAACTGATAACAGATTTGCTGCTCTGCTGACCGGTGATCTGATGACCGGGACTGCGTCTTATCGCCACACAGCAGGAAAGACTGAGAGCAATTCAAAAAGTAAAAAACTAACAACTGGGCCTCAACCCTGATTGTGGGTGGACTCTGCTGTAAAAGATTAAAAAACAGTAAAAACACCAAAATACTTCCCAAAGACATGGTGTCTGACTTGACCCAAAGAATCCCAGATATCATGGCAGCACACACCAACTGTGAAGAACATTATTCTGCATATAGGGTCACATGATGTTGTAAAGCACACGTCTGAATTGCAGAAACTGGACTTTATGGAACTGCTGGACACAGTCAGCTCCCTAAAGCAGACATGCTTATCAGTGGCCCCTATCTATCTATCTAACTATCCCGCCAGTGAGAAGAGGAGCTGAGAGATTCAGCCGATTGTTGGCACTAAACAATTGCTTTCAACAGAATGTACCGTCCATTCTCTGCAGTTCATTGACAATTTTAACATTTTCTGGGAGCGCAGACATCTTTGTAAAGCAGATAGACTTTCCCTTACAACCCAGGAGGAAAGCTGTTCACCTCCCATCCACTCTACTTTCAGCGCTACACATCTATCTGCTCCCTCTACCAAAGACACGAGACAGACAAACCTAACAAGAGGAAGACATAAAGTGCGGCAGTGATCCACCACAGCCCCCACCTGTGCAAAGATTTGACCGTGGGAGACCACAGAGCAGAGACACAAAACCTCAACTCCCCTTTTTACCCATCCAGCACCCCTCAAACCCCCTTACCACACCTGAACCCTCTGAGAAATCATCGCTGTCTCCACTTACCTTTTCCCTCTCTTTCCCCCATCCCCATGTTGGGGTCACTGACAAGATGAAGCACACTGGAGCAGCTCCTCTGCCAGGAGGTCGGCAAACTCCTTCCCCCCAGATTGATAAGGACGCTTGTGTGCAAAATCCAGCAAGCATTAACTGATATGTGCCGGGTCCGGGGTGCAGGCCTAGTGACACTCATGACTCTTTCCAACAAGCCGGTGATTCAATTCTTCCTCAATTTATGTTGTGATAGGTAATAGAAAAAGAATGGGGAATCAGCACTTAACTGCAACTTAGCAAATTTAGCATCCATTCCTCGTCAGCTACAGCCTGTCCCAAAAAATGGACGCACACTAACACTAGCCTTACTAAACGTCAGGTCTTTGGCAGGAAAATCATTTTTAATCAATGATTTTATTATCAATCACAATCTAGATTTTATGTTTTTAAACTGAAACCTGGTTAGACCATAATAACAGCGCTGCTGTTCTCATCGAGTCAGCTCCCCTAACTCAGTTTTATGAGCGAAAAATAGAGAATAAGAAAGGAGGTGGAGTCGCCATTTTGTTTAATGACTCATTCCACTGTAAGCAACTATGTTATGGAAACATTTCTTCTTTTGAATATGTGGCTCTTCAGTTAAGATCTTCCCTCAAGCGATGTTTCTAAATATCTACAGGCCACCTAAATATGTGAAACCTTCATTGATGACTTCACTGAACTGCTGTCTATAATCTGTATTAACTATTGTGTATTGTAACTATCATTGCGGGTCATACACTGTGCCAGGGCTGCCGTACAAGGTCCATCTGCTCATTCACTCGGGGTTCAGTGTCTTGCCCAAGGACACTTCGACAATGACTGCAGGGGCAGGGCGAACCACCAACCTTCCGATTGGAAGGCAACCGCTCTACCACTGAGCCACAGCCGCCCCTGAACATTTCCAAGGTTGTGGTGACTGACGTTGCTCTCTCTGATCATCCTGTGTTTTCTTTAACGGCTCTATCTCTGTGCCCAAAAGTGTCCAAACAAAGATAATCAGAAAACGGTATATCACTGAAAACACCAGTGAAACATTTATTCAGCTTTTCTCCTCCACACCAGCCCTCTCTGGGCTCTCAGTCACTGAGCTTGTAGATAATTTCACTGTAAAATAACAAATGTTATTGATGCCGTTGCTCCCACTAAGGTCAAAGTGTCTCTGGTAAGAAAAGATCTCCATGGAGAAATGTCCTTCTGGTGAGAACAGAAAAAAGAGAGTGTAGGAAAGCTGAACGAAGGTGGAGAAAACAAATCTCCTGGTCCATTATAACAGTGATTCCCAAAGTGGGGGTCGGGACCCCAGGGGGGTCACGAGCCAGAGAGGGGGGGTCGCGAGTTGATTTACAGAAATAAAATAAAAAGTAAAAACGATTAGAAATAGCATGTTAGCCATGATTTTAACACAAGATAAAACTAGTGGCTAAATTTAAAATAAAAACCAAGCAACTAAATAAAAGGGAACAGCTGTTTTTGATTTCTTTCTTTCCGAGTAGCGTCTCCAACATTAACACTACAACTGAACTGCCGGGATTCCAAAAGTACTGGAACCGCAAGATTCTAAACTCTATAATCTGTCATGATAAACACCTAATTGCAATTTTAATGCAGGTATTGTGTTAGGATATCTTTAGAAAAACGAAATAACACCAAAATGTACAATTTAACGTGTTTAATTATACACTTGAGTTGCCCAGGTGCTTCAATAACTCATGTCATGGCGTAGTAGTAAAACGTAATTATTCCATTCACATCTGAAAAATATGGTATGTAAACATGCAAATAACACCTAAAAGTATTTTCTTTGAACATTTATAACCTAACCTAACCTGTCACTGCCTCCGTGTTGGTGTCTGCTGTGGTGCGCACTGCTCCTCGGACCGCGCGCCCCCCCCCCCCCCCCCCACCCCGCTGCTCGGACCGCCCCCCGCTCCCTTTCCTCCTCTAAACTCGTGTCTCAGCTCCTCTGCCAGTTGCTGCCTGAACTTCCTCCAGACAATTTCACTGCTGGTGCCCTCCTTGGAGAGGATGTGATGATTCCAGCCAGTTCGAGGATGTATAAAGTTGTATAAACACGTAGGCAGCCACCGGCCATCTAGCTCCGTGTACCGCTCCTTCCACAGAGCGAGCGCCCGGCGCTGCCTTCTGGTCCAGAACGGAGTCCATCCACGCCGTACTCATGGTGGTAGCCTGCGTTACCATCCCGGGCTTTACCTTCGGCCCATCGCTGATGCCCACAGTTGTTACTCCAGACCGCTTATGACGTTTCTCTGACAGAGACGCTGATAGTAACTAAGCAACCAATTTGCATCTTCAACCGTGCGAAAGATTAAAACCAACACCACGAATACCGAATACTGTATGGCCGAAATAGGTAAAAGGGATTTTTATTTTTTTGGGCCTAAAGTGTGTAATGTATATAAAAACTATTTTAAATTAAAATATAGAGCTTTTTAACTTGCTGTGCTCCTAACATACTGCACATCCACCACATTAGGTGAATTAAGTTCAAATTAAAGTAATGAGTAAATTACTGTAGAATAATGTCATGGCTGTGGTTATTTTTTGTGTTGTCAATATGCTCATGTTTGGATACGCCTGTAGTGCGTGCGCGATTGCGCGCAATGTTTATAGTGTGTGGGGGGGGGGGGGGGTCGCGAGTCACTTGCACCGTTACTTTGGGGGTCGCGGGCTGAAAGTTTTGGGAACCCCTGCATTATAACACCTATAAAGAGAGACTTCGCATTTATAATTTGGAACTGAGGAATGCAAGCAGGTCCTTCTTCTCTGATATTATCTCTAGAAACAATAATAATTCACGTGCTTTGTTTGCTACTGTTGATAGGTTAACAAACCCTCCAGTACCAGTAGCCTCTGAACTTTTATCTACCAAGGCCTGCAATGACTTTGCATCCTTCTTCACAGACAAAATTCAGAAGATTAGACAAACAGTCAGTGCCTCCATGTCAAGTCCAGGATTTGTGTTGTCACAGTGTTCAAGCAAAACTAGTTCCAATATGACAGAATTTCATACGATCAACAATAAAAACCCGGAGGACATTATACAACATCTGAAAACCTCCTCCTGTTGCCTTGATATTCTTCCAACGGGTGTTTTCAAAAAATGTCTTGAATGGTTTGGCTTCCGATCTTCTACAGATTGTGAACTTTTCTCTTCTTTCAGGTATCTTTTCACAGGCCCTGAAACTGCAGTAATCAAGGCTCTCTTAAAAAAGAACAATCTAGACCATCTCTAATGAGCAACTATAGGCCGATATTACCCTTCCGGTTTTAGTAAAATCATTGAAAAAGCAATTTTTTTTTTTAAACAACTAAACTATTTCTTGTCACTAAACAACAGTTTTGATACCTTTCAGACAGATTTCCGACAAAAACCACCACTGAGACGGCTCTTGTCAAAGTCTTTGATGACATCCACCTTAACACAGATAGTGGCTAAATTTCAGTTTTACCGTACGTACACACCGCCACCGCTTGAGCTGCAAAAAGCTCTGGCCGCCCCGCCAAGGACGCTTTTAAAAAGTACGGGGAAGCTTTGTGACGCTTTGGCCGCTCTGACGTCAGACGGCGTTCTCTGTTCGGCCGGGAGAAGCACACGCAGCCACGGCCAATACACTGACACTAGAAACCTTTATACATTACATATACACTCACCGGCCACTTTATTAGGTACCCCATGCTAGTAACGGGTTGGACCCCCTTTTGCCTTCAGAACTGCCTCAATTCTTCGTGGCATAGATTCAACAAGGTGCTGGAAGCATTCCTCAGGGAATTTGGTCCATATTGACATGATGGCATCACACAGTTGCCGCAGATTTGTCGGCTGCACATCCATGATGCGAATCTCCTGTTCCACCACATCCCAAAGATGCTCTATTGGATTGAGATCTGGTGACTGTGGAGGCCATTTGAGTACAGCGAACTCATTGTCATGTTCAAGAAACCAGTCTGTGATGATTCCAGCTTTATGACATGGCGCATTATCCTGCTGAAAGTAGCCATCAGAAGTTGGGTACATTATGGTCATAAAGGGATGGACATGGTCAGCAACAATACTCAGGTAGGCTGTGGCATTGCAACGATGCTCAATTGGTACCAAGGGGCCCAAAGAGTGCCAAGAAAATATTCCCCACACCATGACACCACCACCACCAGCCTGAACCGTTGATACAAGGCAGGATGGATCCATGCTTTCATGTTGTAGACGCCAAATTCTGACCCTACCATCCGACTGTCGCAGCAGAAATCGAGACTCATCAGACCAGGCAACGTTTTTCCAATCTTCTATTGTCCAATTTCGATGAGCTTGTGCAAATTGTAGTCTCAGTTTGCTGTTCTTAGCTGAAAGGAGTGGCACCCGATGTGGTCTTCTGCTGCTGTAGCCCATCTGCCTCAAAGTTCGACGTACTGTGCGTTCAGAGATGCTCTTCTGCCCACCTTGGTTGTAACGGGTGGTTATTTGAGTCACTGTTGCCCTTCTATCAGCTCGAACCAGTCTGGCCATTCTCCTCTGACCTCTGGCATCAACAAGGCATTTCCGCCCACAGAACTGCCGCTCACTGGATGTTTTTTCTTTTTCGGACCATTCTCTGTAAACCCTAGAGATGGTTGTGCGTGAAAATCCCAGTAGATTAGCAGTTTCTGAAATACTCAGACCAGCCCTTCTGGCACCAACAATCATGCCACGTTCAAAGTCACTCAAATCACCTTTCTTCCCCATACTGATGCTCGGTTTGAACTGCAGGAGATTCTCTTGACCATGTCTACATGCTAAATGCACTGAGTTGCCGCCATGTGATTGGCTGCTTAGAAATTAAGTGTTAACGAGCAGTTGGACAGGTGTACCTAATAAAGTGGCCGGTGAGTGTATAATGACAGAAGTTGTATTGTAAATTGGTCGCAACGGAGTCTGTTAGCAGTTAGCTCGCTCGTTAGCCCCTGAGCCATAGCGGCGTGCAAGCAGAACGAGCAGCCGCCGGACTAACCTAGTGACCCGGACTAACCTAGTGACCCAGACTAACCTAGTGACCCGTGCAGGACTTCACTGTGAGCGGATGTGACCGGCAGGTAACGTTAACTTGTCCCTATGTACAAACAACGTTATATTATAAACGAAAGGAAAAACAGCAACGTCGATTGTTAGCTTGTCCTCAGAATTAATGTTTTGGTAAGAACGAAAGTTTACATCATATGTTTCTCCGGGATCAGCCAGCGCGAAGGACGTCTATATTCCGATTGGCGGCTGGCGTTAGCCGCTGAACCGCGTCATAGCTCATTACCATAAAGTTGAAAAATTTCAACTTTCAGATTGACGCTCAACATGCTCAAAACGCGACGCCGACAGATTTGCCGCTCCTTGCAGCTGAGAGAAGCTTCAAGTATGTGAGATCAAGTTCAAGTAAGATCAAGTATTACTTGATCTCAGTGCTGCATTTGACACGGTGGACAACAACATATTAATAGACCGATTGGAAAACTGGGTTGGCCTTTCTGGCTCCGTACTAAACTGGTTTAAATCCTACTTACAGAATAGGGATTACTTTGTGTCAGTAGGTAAATATACATCTGAGCGTATAAACATGGCGTGCGGAGTTCCCCAAGGCTCCATTCTGGGGCCTCTTCTGTTTAACATCTACATGCTTCCACTGGCTCAGATTATGGAGAACGACAAAATAAATTACCATAGTTATGCGGACGACACACAAATTTACATAACCTTATCGCCAGGGGACTATAGTCCAATACAAAAACTGACTAAGTGCATCGAACAAATTAACGACTGGATGTGCCAGAACTTTCTGAAATTAAATGAAGGAAAAACTGAGGTGGTTGTTTTTGGAGCAAGAGAGGAACGATTAAAAGTCTGCGCTCAGCTTCAAACAACAATGTTAAAAACAACAGACAAAGCCAGAAATCTTGGTGTAGTCATGGACTCTGACCTGAACTTTAACAGCCACATTAAGACAATTACAAAGTCAGCCTACTATCACCTTAAGAATATATCAAGGGTTAAAGGACTTATGTGTAAACAGGACTTGGAAAAACTTGTCCATGCTTTCATATTCAGTAGACTTGACTACTGTAACGGGGTCTTTACAGGTCTCCCTAAAAAATCAATCAGACAGCTGCAGCTGATTCAGAACGCTGCTGCTCGAGTCCTCACTAAGACCAAGAGACTGGCTCACATCCCTCCAGTCCTCACTAAGACCAAGAGACTAGATCACATCCCTCCAGTCCTCACTAAGACCAAGAGACTGGATCACATCACTCCAGTTCTAAAGTCTTTACACTGGCTTCCTGTGCCTCAAAGAATTGAGTTGAAAGTACTTTTGCTAGTTTATAAAATCAATAAACGGTTTAGGGTCAAAATACATTTCTGATCTGCTACTACACTATGACCCCCCAGACCTCTCAGGTCATCTGGGACAGGTCTGCTTTCTGTCCCCAGAATCAGGAATAAACGGGGGGAGCATTCAGTTTCTGTGCTCCTCATTTCTGGAAAAAAACTCCCAGAAACCTGCAAATCCGCTACTACTCTCAGTTATATTATGATATCAGAGGGCGGAGTTTAATGACTACCGGTTCTTCTTTGAGGAATTACGGTATAATATATAAATCTTAAAAGACATTTGTGAAACCCTCTTTGTGCATTCATTAATATTGAGATTAGATTTCTGGGAGTCTTCAGTCTGGAGTAACCTCTTTCCTTCACTCACCTCCTCCTTCTTCCTCTTGCTCCCTCGCTCCTCTGAGTCTCCCGAGGCCTCCCTGACACCTTTCCTCTCCTCCTCTTCCTCCTCCTTCTTCTCCTCCTCCTCCTCCTCCTCCTCCTTGTGTTTCTGCATGTACTCGGTGATCAGGTCCAGGTCCAGGTGGTCTTGCGGCTCCCATGTGTTCTCCTCACTGGAAAGGTGAGTGCAGACAGAAGAACATCTCCTCACACTTTGTTTTTAGACAATCCATTCTCACTCTAATTCATCATTCCTATTAGTCCTTCTTTCTATTTCTAAGGTTATTTGTGGGTATGCAACTTAGAGTCAAATTACCAAACCTTCAACTTTGAGGGTGTGATACAATGCTGACATTTATTTGCAATATGTAAATATATTATAAATATCCGGACCAAGAACACCAAGTATTAATATTATAGACTCATACTTACTCTGAGAACCCCTTCCATTTCAGCAGGAACTCTACTCTTCCCTTCACCACTCTGCGCTCCAAAACCTCCTCCACCACATACTCCTCCTTCTCCATCTTCACTGCTGCTGCAGGCTGCTCCTCTTCCTCCTCCTCCTTCACTGCTGCTGCAGGCTGCTCTTCCTCTTCCTCCTCCTCCTCCTCCTCCTCCTCCTCCTCCTTCACTGCTGCTGCAGGCTGCTCTTCCTCTTCCTCCTCCTCTTCCTCCTTCACTGTTGCAGGCTGCTCCTCCTCCTCCTCCTCCTGCTTTACTGCTGCTGCAGGATGCTCCTCCTCCTCCTCCTCCTTTACTGCTACGGTGGCCAGCTTGCCGTCTGCTGAGGACTCCTTTGGTAGACCCAAGGGGGAAACATGCAGAGATAATGATACAAGGGTTAGAAGAACTAATGGGAGGTGTGAGTGACTTCTAGCTGACCATGTTTTACTAGATTCAGATCTTCTGTTTGAATGGAGAGAATGCGAGGACTGATGAGGGGACCAGTCCATAGGACTTCAGAGTGTCAGGTATCTCTGTGTAATATTATATTAGGAGGTCGACTCAGGATGGCGACATGAGAAGTCGTCGTAGCGAATAATAATGTGGGAATTACTGCACACATTATTAATGTAACTACATTACGTTGCCTAAAGAAGTTCATATTTGTATTTGAAGAAGCAGCGATCTGAAACTACGACAGGTGGAGCTATCGGTTTCTAGCTGTGAGCTAAAGCTAACGTTAGCACATGCTAGCGATGGACAACTTGGAGAAAGATGAACTCCTGCGACTGGAAGATATGGAGGTTGTAATTAATAAAGACAAACGGAACATAAGCGAAATTCACTCGTATGCTTGTGAAGCGGGACATGGTGAAGACTGCAGTTCCTCTCCTGCTACACCTGTGAAACACCACCCTGAGAAGACAAGAGGTCACGGAGAAAACACGTCCCCGCCAAACCGACAGAACCGTCGCTCTCTGAGCTGCAGAACACAATTATTACAGCTGTCATTGAGAAGAATAAAAGAGAAAGAGCAGACCAACCGATGTCCACTACAACACAGCTCAAATGGACGGTCTTAAAAGGTCTCTGGACTTCTGCCGTAAAGACGTTCTGGACCTGGGACGACAGAACGGGGTCTTAAAGAAACCTGCGAGCAGCTTCAGAAAAACGTTACTGACGTGGAACTGGAAATCAACGAGGTCGACCGCTACAGCCGACGCCATGACCTCCGTCTGCACGCCGTTCCTGAAGAAGTGGAGGACATTCAAACAAGAGTCGGAGACGTCTGTGGAGCAGCGCTACCGGACACCGAGGACGGGCCGTTACTAAAGTATGACGAGATCCTCTCCACACTCCAGTTATTAGTCACGCCCAGAGAATATGCAGTAGTACATATAATATGATATAGATATGCACTGCAACTTAGAGGGTCAGTAATGTAGTGGTATATTCCTTCTTAGAGGGTCAGTAATGTAGTGGTATATTCCTTCTTAGAGGGTCAGTAATGTAGTGGTATATTCCTTCTTAGAGGGTCAGTAGTGGTATATTCCTTCTTAGAGGGTCAGTAATGTAGTGGTATATTCCTTCTTAGAGGGTCAGTAATGTAGTGGTATATTCCTTCTTAGAGGGTCAGTAGTGGTATATTCCTTCTTAGAGGGTCAGTAATGTAGTGGTACATTCCTTCTTAGAGGGTCAGTAATGTAGTGGTATATTCCTTCTTAGAGGGTCAGTAATGTAGTGGTATATTCCTTCTTAGAGGGTCAGTAATGTAGTGGTATATTCCTTCTTAGAGGGTCAGTAGTGGTATATTCCTTCTTAGAGGGTCAGTAATGTAGTGGTATGTTCATTCTTAGAGGGTCAGTAGTGGTATATTCCTTCTTAGAGGGTCAGTAATGTAGTGGTATATTCCTTCTTAGAGGGTCAGTAATGTAGTGGTATATTCCTTCTTAGAGGGTCAGTAGTGGTATATTCCTTCTTAGAGGGTCAGTAATGTAGTGGTACATTCCTTCTTAGAGGGTCAGTAATGTAGTGGTACATTCCTTCTTAGAGGGGCAGTAGTGTAGTGGTATATTCCTTCTTAGAGGGTCAGTAGTTATAGTATATATCTAGTAGTTACGTATATTCCTCGGGGGAATTGACATTACCAAAAATAAATGTTCAGATAAACCATCAGGAGTTGTATACAGGAGGTAACTCTGCCCTATGTACCGGTGATACATCTTTATTCACACTACACTAGTCTTTTTTACTGTAATTCATTTATTTTATTTTATTGTTTTTTACTGGTATTGACTTTTGAATGTTTACATACTGGCTCTATAACTGTTCTTTGTTAATGAAAAGAAAATAAATCATTCTGTGCTGGTAGCCACATTAGTGTGAGAAGACAAACAAAATAAAAATACCTGCAAACTAAATGTTGAAAAGGGCTTTTGGTAGATGTCCCTCTCTCCTTGGAGAATAAGACAGAGGATCAATGCCAGGAAACCCCCGTCCTGGATGGACCTCAGCTAGCTCCTTGTTGCTGTAGCTTAGCTAGCTCCGTGTTGCTGTAGCTTAGCTAGCTCCGTGTTGCTGTAGCTTAGCTAGCTCCGTGTTGCTGTAGCTTAGCTAGCTCCG
Organism: Etheostoma spectabile; assembly: GCF_008692095.1. Taxonomy (NCBI): domain Eukaryota; kingdom Metazoa; phylum Chordata; class Actinopteri; order Perciformes; family Percidae; genus Etheostoma; species Etheostoma spectabile. The sequence goes on from NW_022603540.1 coordinate 15,231, forward strand.
TGTTGCTGTAGCTTAGCTAGCTCCGTGTTGTTGTAGCTTAGCTAGCTCCGTGTTGCTGTAGCTTAGCTAGCTCCGTGTTGATGTAGCTTAGCTAGCTCCGTGTTGATGTAGCTTAGCTAGCTCCGTGTTGCTGTAGCTTAGCTAGCTCCGTGTTGTTGTAGCTTAGCTAGCTCCGTGTTGCTGTAGCTTAGCTAGCTCCGTGTTGATGTAGCTTAGCTAGCTCCGTGTTGCTGTAGCTTAGCTAGCTCCGTGTTGCTGTAGCTTAGCTAGCTCCGTGTTGCTGTAGCTTAGCTAGCTCCATTTATTTGTGGGCTAACGTTAGCTTCATGTAATGTAGAATAAGCTGTAGCTTAGCTCTCTAAACTTTCCAGTAGCTAGCCTAAGACGTGGGAACGTGATGAATATGTTATTAGAGCTGAAAGGAAGAGTGCGACTTGCTGAAGTTCAGTGTCCACCCTGCTGTTGAACGGGTAAATATGACCAGCTGGAACGGTACTCACCACCGGAGACTCTGCGGTGCGTTCAGGTACACAATCAGACGCAGGACAGCAGAAACGTTCCAGTTGTGTTCCTATTGTGAGTCCAAAGCGAGCAAAACTCTGTACGGACGATTTATATCTCCATAGCAACAACAACAACCCGTCCAGCATGAGAAGAGGAGTGTGCTCCACGAGTGTTTACGTTTCCTCCAGATGGCGACGGGATGTCCCGCCCTATCCTGCCTTACTCCGCTCTGATTGGCTTACCATTGCATTCTTTCCGCAACCCTAACCAATCACACTCCTCATGCCTTAACGTAACCAATCCGACCAACGAAGGCAACGTGCACTAGCCAATCAGAGGCAGAGTAGGGCGGGACATAACGACGCCATCTTGGGACACACACACATACACACACACACACACACACACACACGTTTAAAACCGACATTCCAACATTACTATTGTTCCATAGTGTAACCAGGTTGTGATCAGCCTCCAACATTACCTGCAAAAACATAGCAGCTCCAGGTGGATCACTACTTAAATCCTTTCAGCGATGTCCTGGTTCAGGGATAAAGAGAAGATAGATATCAGATGCACTGACACTCAGTAACTAATTAGTCTTTGGCTGGAGATGATTATTGACTTCACGCAGAGAAATGAAAACACAACCGCACTGGAACTCTTTTAAAAATATATATTATTTCAAATGTCCAACCATGACTGTAACACTCCCATCTACTAACCCAGCACTTCTCAAATAGTGGGGGCGCGGTGCGATACCTGGGGGGGGCGCGTGTGACCCTGGTGAACAGGCTTTTTTTTTTGGGCCGTACTAGAATAAAGTGTAATTGAGCATCCACTACAGTAGGCGGCAGTGGCGCTCTCATTGTTACTTCTGTCACGTTTGCGACAGTGCAACATTTTACGACTTACAAGCCTTGGTTACCAGTGTTGAGTCAACAGAAAGCTCGAACTGCGTTATGTCTATAGCCTCCGTTATTCAACATAACAACCCCCAACATGAAAAAGTTTTTAACAGGGATGACAAGAAAAGCGGAGAGAGACAAAGATGATGAGACAAAAGAAAGTCCCCCGAAAGCAAAGACGAGGAAATATGACGAAGCGTATTTAGCGCTCGGCTTCACTGTGACTACAGTTGGAGAAGAGGAAAGACCGGTGTGTGTGCTGTGTGTGTGTGTGGTGTGTGCTGTGTGTCTGTGTGTCTGTGTGTCTGTGTGTGTGTGTGGTGTGTGCTGTGTGTGTGCTGTGTGTGTGCTGTGTGTGTGTGTGGTGTGTGCTGTGTGTGTGCTGTGTGTGTGCTGTGTCTAAAAATGCTCGCAGCGGACAGCATGAAGCCAAATAAATTAGCGCGTCACTTGAATACGTTACACCCCAATCACGCCGATAAGCCGCTAGAGTTTTTTCAGCAAAAACGTGCTGAATATTGCCAACAGTCATCCCGCTTTGTGAAGGCTACTTCAGTAAACCACCGAGCGCTGTTAGCATCATATAAGGTGGCGTACCAAATTGCGCGGTGCAAAAAGCCCCACACCATAGCAGAGGAGCTGATACTGCCTGCAGCATTAGACATGGTCTCTGTCATGCTGGACGACGCCAGTGCAGCAAAACTAAAAACTACCCCTCTGTCCAATGACACTGTCGCCAGACGTATAGATGACATTGCTAACGATCTTCAAGAACAGCTGGTAGATAAACTCAAAGACAAACGTTTTGCCTTACAATTTGATGAAGCAACTGACAGCAACAAAGACTGTCTGTTTATTGCTTATGTACGTTTTGACTTGTCAAACTCCCTGTGTGAGGATCTTCTTTTTTGTAAATATGTCAGAGACAGAGCCACAGCTGAAGAGCTATTCAAAATTCTGGACTCCTTTTTGACTGAGAATGGGCTAAAGTGGGAGAACTGCATTGGTGTTTGCAGTGATGGTGCACAAACCATGGCAGGGAAGAGAAAAGGACTTAGGGCACTCATCAAGACAGCCTCACCTCATGCTGAGTGGACACACTGTATTATACACAGAGAAGCACTTGCATCCAGGCAACTTTCCCCTGAATTAAGTGAGGTTATGACTGAAATCATAGGTGTAGTCAATTTTATAAAGACCAGACCACTAAAAACAAGAGTCTTCTCTGCCATCTGTGAGGAGATGGGAGCTGAACATCAAGGTGTGCTCTATCACAGTGAAGCAAGGTGGTTGTCACGAGGAAAAGTCTTGTCCCGAGTTTTTGAGCTCAGAGAGCAAATAAGAGTGTTTTTGGAGCAGGAGCACAAGTATGAAGTGGCAGAAAAATTTTGTGATGACAACTTCCTGGGAAAACTGGCCTACCTGAGTGACATATTTGGAAAGCTAAATGAACTGAATCTACAGCTTCAAGGGAAAGATAAACACCTCCCTCAGGTCACAGACAAGATTGGCTCTTTCACCCGAAAGCTTGCAATGTGGGGCAGGCAACTTGACGAAGGAAACACCGATTCATTTGAGAACCTGCATGAATTTGTGGACACTAATGACTATGATGCTATCTCAGTGATTCCACACATTAAGCACCATATTTTTTCACTGATGGGATTCTTTGAAAAGTACTTCCCTGAAAACAGTTCCCAGTCTGACTGGGTGAGAGACCCTTTCAGTGCACCAGCTCCAACTGGTTTCAGCTCTGCAGAAGAGGAGCAGTTCATTGAAATGACGTCTGACTCCACATTGAGACTGAGGTTCACATCACAGACACTCAGTGCATTCTGGCTGAGTGTAGAGAGGCAGTATCCACTCTTAGGGGAGAAAGCTAGAAGCATTCTGCTTCCTTTTGCAACATCTTACCTTTGTGAGATTGGCTTCTCTTCTGTTGCTGCACTGAAGACCAAGTACAGGTCCCAGCTAAACATTGAGCAGGAGCTGAGAGTTGCACTATCATGCTTCGAACCTCGCTTCGAAAAGCTGTGCACTGCAAAACATGCTCATTGTAGCCATTAAACCTGACTTCCTCCTCATTTTGATCAAAAAAAGAAAGAAAAAATGAGCACAAATTGTTTAATTCATTTTTGTTTTGTAGGTTCAAGTGTTTTATATATTGTGCTCCTGAGTTAATGGTGCTGAACTGAATATAAATTAGTTATTATTTTTGTAGTTTTTGTAGTTTATTAGTTATTATAATTATTAAATATTATTTATTAATTTGATTTAATTTTATAATGGTGCAATTAGTTGGTCAAACATGTTTACAGTTTAAACAAGGATTTATTTATTTTTAATTTCAGGCATTAACGCACTTAAAATCTTTTCTGTTGCAGACTTAAAACACGATTTAATAAAGTTATTCTTTGTAAGTTTGACCATATGTCTTTCTTTTTTTCTTTTCTTTAATGTTAATAAGGATAAAATGTTATGCAGAGATGGATAGTCACGGTGGGGAGTGGGGGGCGCGAATAGTTTTCTTCTTGCTAGGGGGGGCGTAACAGAAAATAATTGAGAAGCACTGTACTAAGCCAACATGTCGTGTAATAACAACATAAACTCCATGTTTAAGTGTTGCTGCAGCAGTAGTCCCTTCAGTGTAGTGGTCCACATGTACCGGGTTGGAAACAGGTTCTGTTAAATTCCTGCATGAATGGGACCAGCGCCGTCTGCTGGCGTCACCTTCACATCGCTGCAGGGCTGAAAGTTATGAATTCTGGATATGAATATATAAATATGCAGGTAACTGTTATTGAATGCGATGTTTACTTCTATGTGTAAAATGTGATGTTAAATGAAGATGTCCAGTGTTGATGTAGGAGCTGTATTCTGGTGGTGAAGATATATTTGATAAACTGGATTTCTACTCTAGGAATGCCTTTTAGGAGTTGAGGATTTTATTTCATTTATTTGACATTTTACTGTGAAATAGAAAAAGCTTTATAAACCATTCTTGTTCTACTTCTGTTAAAAATAACGATTCCACTCTACGATCCCAGTTAAGTAGTTTAATAAAAACCAGGTCCTGATAACTGCTGTGGGCTGCTGGTGTCTCTGTCCAAGATGTCAACGTGCTGTCCTGATCCGGTCTGGTGTCTCTAGATGCAGACGCAGTTTCACACACACACAACACAGCGAGGCTGTCCCGTAGAAGACGTCTCACACAACCCAGACCCGATCCTCCAACTCCAGAGGAGGAGAGACCTCATCGATGGGACACTCAGGCCTGGAGTTCAGAGTCCAGCCCGCTGTCCACCACGCTCTCTCTCTCCCGCTGTCCACCACGCTCTCTCCCGCTGTCCACCACGCTCTCTCTCCCGCTGTCCACCACGCTCTCTCTCTCCCTCCCTCTGTCCACCACGCTCTATCTCCCGCTGTCCACCACGCTCTCTCTCTTCCGCTGTCCACCACGCTCTCTCTCCCGCTGTCCACCACGCTCTCTCTCTCCCGCTGTCCACCACGCTCTCTCTCTCCCTCTGTCCACCACGCTCTCTCTCCCGCTGTCCACCACGCTCTCTCTCTTCCGCTGTCCACCACTCTCTCTCTCCCGCTGTCCACCACGCTCTCTCTCCCGCTGTCCACCACGCTCTCTCCCTCTGTCCACCACGCTCTCTCTCTCCCTCCCTCTGTCCACCACGCTCTATCTCCCGCTGTCCACCACGCTCTCTCTCTTCCGCTGTCCACCACGCTCTCTCTCCCGCTGTCCACCACGCTCTCTCTCTCTCCGCTGTCCACCACGCTCTCTCTCTCCCTCTGTCCACCACGCTCTCTCTCCCGCTGTCCACCACGCTCTCTCTCCCGCTGTCCACCACGCTCTCTCTCCCGCTGTCCACCACGCTCTCTCTCCCGCTGTCCACCACGCTCTCTCTCTTCCGCTGTCCACCACTCTCTCTCTCCCGCTGTCCACCACGCTCTCTCTCCCGCTGTCCACCACGCTCTCTCTCCCTCTGTCCACCTCGCTCTCTCTCCCTCTGTCCACCACGCTCTCTCTCCCGCTGTCCACCACTCTCTCTCCCGCTGTCCACCACACTCTCTCTCTTCCGCTGTCCACCACTCTCTCTCTCCCGCTGTCCACCACGCTCTCTCTCCGCTGTCCACCACGCTCTCTCTCCCTCTGTCCACCACGCTCTCTCTCTTCTGCTGTCCACCACTCTCTCTCTCCCGCTGTCCACCACGCTCTCTCTCCCGCTGTCCACCACGCTCTCTCTCCCTCTGTCCACCTCGCTCTCTCTCCCTCTGTCCACCACGCTCTCTCTCCCGCTGTCCACCACTCTCTCTCTCCCGCTGTCCACCACGCTCTCTCTCCCGCTGTCCACCACGCTCTCTCTCCCTCTGTCCACCTCGCTCTCTCTCCCGCTGTCCACCACGCTCTCTCCCGCTGTCCACCACGCTCTCTCTCCCTCTGTCCACTACGCTCTCTCTCCCTCTGTCCACCTCGCTCTCTCTCCCTCTGTCCACCACGGTCTCTCTCCCGCTGGCCACCTCACTCTCTCTCCCTCTGTCCACCACGCCTCTCTCTCTCTGTCCACCACGCTCTCTCTCCCTCTGTCCACCTCGCTCTCTCTCCCTCTGTCCACCACGCTCTCTCCCGCTGTCCACCACGCTCTCTCCCGCTGTCCACCATGCTCTCTCTCCCTCTGTCCACCTCGCTCTCTCTCCCTCTGTCCACCACACTCTCTCTCCCTCTGTCCACCACGCTCTCTCTCCTCTGTCCACCACGCTCTCTCTCCCTCTGTCCACCTCGCTCTCTCTCCCGCTGTCCACCACGGTCTCTCTCCCTCTGTCCAACTCGCTCTCTCTCCCGCTGTCCACCTCGCTCTCTCTCCCGCTGTCCACCTCGCTCTCTCTCCTCTGTCCACCACGCTCTCTCTCCCGCTGTCCACAAGGTCTCTCTCCCGCTGTCCACCACGGTCTCTCTCCCGCTGTCCACCACGCTCTCTCTCCCTCTGTCCACCTCGCTCTCTTCCCTCTGTCCACCACACTCTCTCTCCCTCTGTCCACCACGCTCTCTCTCCCTCTGTCCACCTCGCTCTCTCTCCCTATGTCCACCACGCTCTCTCTCTCTCTGTCCACCACGCTCTCTCTCCCGCTGTCCACCACGCTCTCTCTCCCTCTGTCCACCACTCTCTCTCTCCCTCTGTCCACCACGCTCTCTCTCTCTCTGTCCACCACGGTCTCTCTCCCGCTGTCCACCACGCTCACTCTCTCTCTCCCTCTGTCCACCACGCTCACTCTCTCTCTGTCCACCACGGTCTCTCTCCCGCTGTCCACCACGCTCACTCTCTCTCTGTCCACCACGGTCTCTCTCCCGCTGTCCACCACGCTCACTCTCTCTCCCTATGTCCACCACGCTCTCTCTCTCTCTGTCCACCACGCTCTCTCTCCCGCTGTCCACCACGCTCTCTCTCCCTCTGTCCACCACTCTCTCTCTCTCTCTGTCCACCACGCTCTCTCTCTCTCTGTCCACCACGCTCTCTCTCCCGCTGTCCACCACTCTCTCTCTCCCTCTGTCCACCACGCTCTCTCTCCCTCTGTCCACCACTCTCTCTCTCCCTCTGTCCACCACTCTCTCTCTCCCTCTGTCCACCCACGCTCTCTCCCTCTGTCCACCACACTCTCTCTCCTTCTGTCCACCATGCTCTCTCTCTCTCTCCCTCTGTCCACCACCCTCTCTCTCCCTCTGTCCACCACTCTCTCTCTCCCTCTGTCCACCACGCTCTCTCTCCCTCTGTCCACCACGCTCTCTCTCCCTCTGTCCACCACCCTCTCTCTCCCGCTGTCCACCACCCTCTCTCTCCCGCTGTCCACCACGCTCTCTCTCCCATGTTCTTCATGTTTAGATCAGACTACAGCAATATACAGACATACTATGAGCTCAGCTCTAAAGTCAGCACAGCATATGTAATTTAACATCGGCCACATATGTCTCTACTAATAATATGCATAAACATCATAAACAGTTTAGCAAATACACTGACACTGAACACAAGACCCACGCTTCCTCCAGAACTAGCTAGCAGCAGCCATTAAGACTGTCCTTCCTGTCCTTGCTGTCCCTCCTGTCCCTCCTGTCCCTCCTTGTCCAGGAGATTATTTTCTGCTGTTTCTCCGTCTGCAACAGGTTCAGAAAAGAACAGCAGCGCTGCTCAGCGGCCACCTGGTGGACGTTATCGTAAAATGTTTACCACTGCTGAAAAGTGTTGAGAATTAAAATTACTCAATGAATACAAAGTGGCGTAACCTGAACTATTGGTGTCTGATTAATAAATGAAAATAGGAAACTCATACTTTGTGTTGTGACAATTATTGATCACATTATCTCTACTTAAGTTTTTAAAAACCATCAGATTTAGGGTGGTTACACCAACGTTCCACATAGTACCAGACATAAGAGAACATCAGAGGAGGAAGATCTTCAGATTGGTTTCAGCTTTTAGAAAATGAAGTCAAAATGAGAATTGTTGACTTTATTCTCCATATTTCAACATTATTCCTGATATTTAGAATACACTCAAAATTCACTGTAAATCCTAATAAGTTCACAGAACTCAAACATTATTTTGTAACAGATTACACAAAAATATTTTGGTGATGTTTTTAAAAATTTAAGTATACATGAAATAAAAATTACATTTACAGTTGCCTTAAATTATTTTAATGTTATCTTATAATTATTGATGTCCCTTAAATTATAATTAGGGAGTAATTCACTCAAAATTTTCAGTATTTTTCAACTCATATAATGTGGTAAATACAATCAAAATTAATTCTAAACTGCATTTCTGATGTCGGCCCACCGCACAATTATAATCAGCTAATAATGTTAGAAAACATGAAAGTGACAATTTAACAACTTTTATTATTCGACACAATGTGCTTTTTAAAAGGCACGAATCAAAGGAGCTCATTTAAAAAGAAGTGCTTGTCCTAAATTAAAACAAAAGGAGATTTAGACTTTCATTTCTTTCAACTTTATTCTCAAAATGCAAAACAAAAGCTTTTCTGTTCTCACTGCTTCCTCAGGCCTTGTGTTCAACACCTGCTTTATTTTACACTTTTTATTCTACTATCACATATTTACACATTTCTTTGACTCATAAACCATCTTACAGAATTCATGAAACCAATAAAAAATGGCCAAAGTGACCAGTAATTATCCAAAAGACTTTTCACACAAGATAGAACCATCCATTAACTTTTTCTACCCGGTATAACAAGGACACATACTGTGTTCTGGAGACATTATGGGATGGAATAGGCCTCACTCTTAAATGAAGCTTCATCACACAATCAAATATTCAGCTATATGTTTTCTGGGGCTGCTCATCAAATATTAATAAATGTGGATCTGATGACATCATCAACACATTCATTTGATGCATCATGACACACGTTATGCAGACGATATCTATTTAAACCTCTGTTAAACCCACAGACAGTTATTCGGGGGCGGATTTAGTTATTTTGAGGCCTAAGGCAAACCCAGGCACGAGGCCTTCCACAACCCTCGTTCTCCCCCTTTTCCGTCCTTATTTATCTGAGAAAGACGTGCTCTCTGTCTGACAGCTGATTGGCCAGAGTGCTCATCTTCAATCATAACACCTTGATTAGGGTGACTGATACTCACGGGGTCTAGTTGCTGAGTGTCATGTGTGTCACCATCTTCGTCATTGCCATAGTTACCATCATGGACAGTGAAAGCAGCAGTTCCGTAACCATCTCCATTCAAAGGATCCTGTAAGGTTGTCTTGTATGTAGCCCCCGCATCGCTATAGCAACCTGGGCTGACACTCCTCGTCATCAGTATTAGCATCGCTAGAGCAACCTGGGCTGACACTACTCTTCATCAGTGTTAGCATCGCTATAGCAACCTGGGCTGACACTACTCTTCATCAGTGTTAGCATCGCTAGAGCAACCTGGGCTGACACTACTCTTCATCAGTGTTAGCATCGCTAGAGCAACCTGGGCTGACACTACTCTTCATCAGTGTTAGCATCGCTAGAGCAACCTGGGCTGACACTACTCTTCATCAGTGTTAGCATCGCTAGAGCAACCTGGGCTGACACTACTCTTCATCAGTGTTAGCATCGCTAGAGCAACCTGGGCTGACACTACTCTTCATCAGTGTTAGCATCGCTAGAGCACCTGGGCTGACACTACTCTTCATCAGTGTTAGCATCGCTAGAGCAACCTGGGCTGACACTACTCTTCATCAGTGTTAGCATCGCTAGAGCAACCTGGGCTGACACTACTCTTCATCAGTGTTAGCATCGCTATAGCAACCTGGGCTGACACTACTCTTCATCAGTGTTAGCATCGCTATCCCAACCTGGTCTGACACTACTCTTCATCAGTGTTAGCATCGCTATCCCAACCTGGTCTGACACTACTCTTCATCAGTGTTAGCATCGCTATCCCAACCTGGTCTGACACTACTCTTCATCAGTGTTAGCATCGCTATCCCAACCTGGGCTGACACTACTCTTCATCAGTGTTAGCATCGCTAGAGCAACCTGGGCTGACACTACTCTTCATCAGTGTTAGCATCGCTATCCCAACCTGGTCTGACACTACTCTTCATCAGTGTTAGCATCGCTATAGCAACCTGGGCTGACACTACTCTTCATCAGTGTTAGCATCGCTATCCCAACCTGGTCTGACACTACTCTTCATCAGTGTTAGCATCGCTATCCCAACCTGGTCTGACACTACTCTTCATCAGTGTTAGCATCGCTATCCCAACCTGGTCTGACACTACTCTTCATCAGTGTTAGCATCGCTATCCCAACCTGGGCTGACACTACTCTTCATCAGTGTTAGCATCGCTATCCCAACCTGGGCTGACACTACTCTTCATCAGTGTTAGCATTGCTAGCGCAAGCACCGGCTTCTTGCTGCTCTTTAGTAACGTTAATGTCAATTCAATTCAATTCAATTTTATTTATAGTATCAATTCATAACAAGAGTTATCTCGAGACTCTTTACAGATAGACCACACTCCAGAATTTACAAGGACCCAACAGTTCTAGTAGTTTCCTCCAGAGCAGCAACAGGGCCACAGTGGAGAGGAAAAACTTCCTTTTAGGCAGAAACCTGGGACAGACCCAGACCCAGACCCAGACCCAGTCCCAGGCTCTTGGTAGGCGGTGTCTGACGGGCCGGTTGGGGTTAGAATGAAGAGTGGAAATAATAGTTTGTTAGTGTTGTCAGTAGTCGTTGTGAAAAAGGTTGTTACTTTTGGAAGTTTTGCTAAAAACATTCTGCTTTCTTCCCGCTTCTTCCTTTTGTCAGAACCACTTTGGTAGCTTCCCTTCATTTTCCAACCGTCTGTAGCCTCCAGCTTACAGCCTGCTGAGCCGTCTGTAGCCTCCAGCTTACAGCCCGCTGAGCCGTCTGTAGCCTCCAGCTTACAGCCCGCTGAGCCGTCTGTAGCCTCCAGCTTACAGCCTGCTGAGCTGTTTGTTTACAGACACAAGCAGATGCGCAGTAGGATAATGGAATAGTCCAATGTAGTGGGGACTGGGGGGAGTTTCTCATCATGAATTAAACAATCGGATAGCACTTTAGTGTATCAATGTTTAGAGACATAATTACTTGGTGAAAAGTAAGACAACAAATCACAACCATAAGTTTATGAGGCGTTTTACGGGGCACCTGGTAACTTGGGGACTAAGGCAATTGCCTACCCTTGCCTAATGGTAAGTCTGCCTCTGCATTTATTACAACTTCCAGAAGAAATCAGTTTGTAAAGACACCAAATATGTCAAGATGAAGTTTGATTACATTTGGAAAGAATTGCTGCACATTTAACATATGATAATAAATTGAATAAAGTGTAAATCAGTCACCACAGGAAACAGATTCTGTAGAAAATCAGATGTAAAATATATGAATATGTACATTTGTTCCCTTTATTGAAAATGAATCAATACCTGAAATGAGATCAGTGATTAGTTTACTCTGACAGGAGAGATGATCAGAGGGGCAGAGTTTTTACCATCAGCATTAGTACAGTAACCAAAGTATGGGAAGAGTTTCTCAGTGAAGGAGCAGCCAGTAAAGGAGTAGATAAGAGCTGCAGCATCTACGTCATAAAAGGAGACCAGACCCTCCTCATAGTCCACAAACACCCCCACCTTCTGAGGAGGAGACTTCAGAGAGAGAAGGACTGGAGGGTCAGCAAAAGCTTTGTACTCATTTCTATTTCTCAACCATATCGTCCAGTAACCATTCTGAGGACTCAGTGCAATATTTCCCTTCCTGTTGATCGACTCTCTGGCCACTCCTAAATCCCATTCAGTCTTTCTTTTAACTTGAACCTCAAAGTAAAATCTGCCTGAAGAGAAACTCTGCTTTCCTAAAACACAAACACAAACATCAAATCTCTCTGGGTTGTCTGGGAGATTCTTCCTCACATCACCAGCATTCACTTGTTTCCCATCATCAGACAGGATGAGTTCAGGATGTGCTGTATCAGGATCAAGAGTCACATCCACTGCATACTGCTGGACCCTCTTCAGCTCAGACTCAGCGAGCAGCTTCTTCATCTCTTTACTGAGTGTCTCCTCCAGCTGAACCACAGCTTTCACCACAGTCCCCTCATATGATGATGGACGGACGCTGACCTCTGTCCAGTCCTTGGTGGGTGGGGGTTGTTGGATGTTTAGAGACTGGACCCTCTGGAGAAGATGGAGGTGGTCTTCAGAGCGTAACATCTGCTCCACCTCAGTGCTTCTCTTCTTCAGCTCAGAGATTTCCTGTTCCAGCTCTGTGATGAAAGCTTCGGCCTGTTTTTCTGTTGTTTTCTGCTTCTCTTTGATGGTGTTGATGAGCTCATTCAGGCCTCTCTCAACAGACTCCATCATAGAAGTGAAGACCTGAACACCTTCTGCTATCTCTCTATCTGCATCTTCATCACTGAGGACGACTGAGCGTTTGATCTCCTGAATCTTCAGTCGTCTCTTCTGGATCATCTGCTGAATTTCAGCCCCGGTCTTCCCCAGCTCTACCTTCTTTCCTTCATATTCTTCTTTCAGAGGAACAATATCATGCCTACTGTGATCTGAATAAGGACAGAGCATGCAGATACATGTCTGGTCGGTCTTACAGAACAGCTCCAGAAGTTTATCGTGCTCCGTACACATCCTGCCTTCCAGGTTCTCCACAGGGTCGATCAGCTGATGTCTTTTCAGACCTGACGTGGTCAGATGAGGCTCCAGGTGAGTCTCACAGTAGGAGACCAGACACACCAGGCAGGACTTCAGGGCCTTCAGTTTGGTTCCAGTGCAGAGGTCACAGGGAACTTCTCCTGGTTTGGACACTTGTTGCTCTAAGCTGTTGCTGCTGGCTTTCTGTTGAGCTGACTGTTCTTCTTCAGGCACATTGTTGGCAGCAGCAAGAACTACACACAGTGTGAGAGAAAAAAATACTTGTAATTTAAAAGACAATTCCTATTAGTTTAAAAAGAAATGTGTGCATTTGTAGACGTTATGGAGCCGTGTGTATATATGACAGAATAATGGCATTAGAACGGGACAACGGACGCTAAATGGAGAGGTTTGAGTGTCCCTATGAACCTGAGGTCTGTATTATCTGGAGCTTTGTGCTCCTGGAAGGGTCTTCCATGGCAAAGTGGTCTCAAGTGAGGGGTCAGACAAAGAATGGTTCAAAAACCATATGAGTTATCGAGAGAGAGATGCAGTAACCCTGCCTTGAGGAAGCCAGGGGCCCTTGTCATGCAGCCAACTGCACAAGTTGTAGGGAGAGTTCTTGCCTGACCAGGCCCCTCTCTTTACCCTGTCTCTCTTGGTTATGCTTTGATAAAGCTTATAGTTAGGGCATAGAATTGAATATTGTTAGGGAGTGAGGAGTCGCAGCGTCCGCCTAACCCGGCCCACCTGCTTCTCGTCATAGTGGTCAGATTTATCTATCATATAATCAAGCATATAATAAACTAGAGGGAGACTTGGCATACAGCCCGATCTGGTTGGGGAGAGTTCTAGCCTGACCAGGCTCCTCTCTTTACCTTGTCTCTCTTGGTTTTACTGTAATAGTTTTAGACAGCTGGGGACTGAGTTCCTCTCTCCTCTATCTTCCTATCTTTCCATTTATGTGCATCCATGTCCCAGAAATGCTTGTTACTAACCTAGTTACTAACCTAGTTACTAACCTTGTTACTAACCTTGTTACTAACCTAGTTACTAACCTAGTTACTAACCTTGTTACTAACCTAGTTGCTAACCTAGTTATGAACCTAGCTCTGAGGAGTCATTCCCCGGAGTCCTTGTGTTCTTTTTTCCCCAGCATGTTCCCTCGGATCAGGGAGGCTCCAAAATCATGGTAGCAGCTGTCGCCATGGTCCGCCATGGCAGGGCACTCTGCGGTGCCCAGCTACATCCTGCTACGTCCTGCTACGTCCTGCTACATCCTGCTGTGCCTTGTAATGCCGCACAGTGACCACTGGTCACACGGACGTGGCCCCCCCACGATGCTGCCCACAACCCTGTGGAAGGCTGCCGACCCGGCCAGCCGCGCAAATCCTGCTCCAATATGAGGAAAGTCCTCCTCTGTCGGAAGACGAACGACCTGGGGGAGGAGAGAGAGGACCTTCCTGCTGGTCTTGTGGACAGCGCGATGTACAGTGGTCCGTGGCATGGCAAAGGCCCTGGATACCACGCGGTAGGATGTACCACTGGCCAGCCAAAAGAGGAAGACCAGGGCCTCAATGACGGGTCCCCAGCCATGGTCAGACCCCGTGCCGAGGATGGCCATAAGGGCGTGGAAGGATCCCAGAGAGAGTCTGAAGTCCACCCTCATGTTGCTCTCCCCGTCAAAATACAGCGCCAGCAATGGCACCGTATGGTTGACCTGGCAGTACTGCCGGGGGTCTGGGGCCTGGAGAAGTAACGCAGGACCGTCTTTTAAAATAAAACTGGACTGAATGTGTTTAATGTTGTCTGTTTTTACTCTTGTATTGTCACTGTAATTAATAGATTCATAATTAAGTAATTTATCAAGTCACTAGTTCCAGCTTCTAAAATGTGAAATCCACACAGGGGAAATATCTGAACTACAGCAGCTTAAAGCAAATACATCAGTATAACAAGTTATTATTATAATAATGATGGTAATAAAACATTTATTCTTTAAGTTAACACGTCAGTTGGACATAATTTTAAGTACTCCACTTTTGCTGAAATAACTCATAATGGCTAGTTTTTGGTGTTTTTTAAAAATTATTTAGGAGCAAAAGTATGAATATCAACATACCGGTATATTTTCCGTTAAAAGCAGGCGGATGATACGACGGCGGCGTCGCAATCCTCTCATTCTCGCAAAAAAAAGAGGGCAGATACAGGCAACAATAAACACAATCACATTCATCTTGATGAACAAAGCAGAAGTGTATTTTTCGCGGGCGACAGTAGGTGGCGGGAATGCTCTCTGTTTGGGTACAATTCACAATTTCACAGAAGAAGAAGGAGGAGGAATGAGCTGTTGTGATCGTCATTTCCGGTAAGTACATCAAGAAGTGCGCGACACTCTCAGTAAAATTTTACGCACTATGCAAGTAAGTACGTAGTGTACGAAGTGCACTTCCGTAAGGGAAGTGCGCGATTTGGAACACACTATATGTCAGAACTCTTACCTCTTTTATTGGTTTATTCATTCTTTTCACTCAATTTAATTGTATTATATAATTGTATTTTGTACTTACTACAGTACACTTGACAATGAAGGTAGGTACTTATTTGCTACAGGTTACTCAGGTTCTCTTCTTTTAAGACGGAAGAAGGAATGTTTGGAGACAGGAGGCGAGGACATGATCATCGGGTAGAAGGGAAACTGCCAGAGCATCTCCTAATGTGTCTTCCTAAAGTATGTGTTGTTTATATGTATGCTTGTCATTTTGTGTGAGAAAAAAATAAATAAAAAGAAAGGGTGACTGACCTTGTGGTCCTGAGTCGGTGTCTGGCAGTCTCTGGACCAGATCATTCCTGTCGATGTTCTCTAGAACCTTCTTGGCCACCGTCAGAGCTCCATCTAGCTGATAGGTGCTCACCATCACATCCACCGTGTCCTGCCTTTCTGCGTTCTCCAACTTGGACACTTTGATGGGTTGGAAGCCTTCCAGGAGGTCTTGCTGTAGATACCATTTGAATTTTGCAAATTCCTCTTCTTTTAAATCCTCCAAAGTGTTGAAAAGATCCACTGCCGTCATCGTGGCTTCCTGCGGAAATCACAAAGTTTTGTCAAACTGAAAGAAAATTGAAACCCAAACCTTCATTTTACCAGGAAATCCTTGTTAACCAGGGGCCTGTTGCACGAAACCAGGATAAGGGATTAATCCGGGATATTCAAGTTATCCTGGATGAATTTAGCTTTGACTCGGTTGCACAAAACCAGGTTGAGTTAAACCCAGCCAAGTTACCATGAAGATTTATTCTTTGTGGATAGCCTGGTCCAGAGTGAGCTAACAGCCGTGCTAACAGCCGGGCTAACAGCCGGGCTAACAGCCAGGCTAACAGCCAGGCTAACAGCCAGGCTAACAGACAGGCTAACAGCCAGGCTAAGAGACAGGCTAACAGACAGGCTAACAGACAGGCTAACAGACAGGATAACAGCCGGGCTAACAGACAGGCTAACAGCTGGGCTAACAGACAGGCTAACAGCTGGGCTAACAGACAGGCTAACAGCTGGGCTAACAGACAGGCTAACAGACAGGCTAACAGACAGGCTAACAGACAGCCGAGCCAACAGCCGGGCTGTGTAAGCGATCAAGCGGCAATGAGCGATCACACTAAGTCAAGCTGCTCTTCTTCCCTTATCCTGGATATCTTTATTCTACTTTAGTGCAGCAGGGCCCTGGGGTAGGCCTACTGAGTTTTCATTAACCCTGATGTTGTCCTTGAGTCCAATTTCACCCGTTTTCGAGACAATTCTTCACAAAATAGGTTTGCTCTTTTTGTTTGTGGAAGAAAAGCATCAGTTTGTTGTTCACCAGGTGATATCCTGGCTAATATCTGACATATACCAGTCTATTATAAACCATAACAACTTCAGAAATCACGTATTTTACACTTTATTGACCATGAATGCAAAAAGTAAGTTCAAAACTAGTTCAAATGAGTTGGGATGAACTTGGCTAGGAAGATGTCAGTCAGAATGAGGAGGTATGTTTTCATTCTTTATAACCAGAGGAACCAGATCAGTCAGTTCTGACGAGGGAGGACGAGGAGTGAACGGTGGACGGGAAGACGATCCGAGGGTTAAATGTGTATCGGGCCAGAGGCAACGAATGTTCTCATGATCACATCGCACGCATATTTCAACAAATAGTTTTTAATTAGAAAAGGGAAGAGTAAGGCCTATTATTATTATTATTGTTATTATTATTAATATTTTCAATTCAAGTTAGTTTCTTGATCTTGCGTTACTGAAATGTTTTGCGTATGAGCCTCAGCTGAGAGGCGTTTCCCAGCATGCTCTGGGTCTGCCTGGGTCTTGGAGTCAGTGAAAAGCAACCACGGCGCCTGCGTCTTAGACCTGCAACCACCATGCTCTCGTGAGATTGTCGTTGCCTACGTGTGTTGCCTACTGTCTGACGTACAGACGGGCTCGTATGTCAGAGCAAGTCGGGATCAAGTCGGACACAAATCTACCCAGCATGCAACGGGCGGCGATTGATTCTGCTCAGACCTGGCTCATCTCCAACGAGTCTAACATTTCTGATCAACGTCTACATCACTGGCTTGGCCGCATCCTCCTCCCTACGTCCGCCCTCTCGTCACCTCCAGTTTTTAAAAACCAAGATGGTAACGCCCAAATCACCAAACTCCTGGCCAAACATCCCTCGTCTTCACAGTCTATGTGGGCGAGCGGCCCGATGTTAGAGAGGATAGAAATGGAAACTGCCAACGCGACTCCCAACAGCACGTTGGAGGTGTGTTGTTTTTGATTCTCGGCATGTAGCTTACTGGCCGCAGCCAGAAGAAAAAATTTGTTTCAAAAGAAGCTGAAGGAAGCAACAAAAATCACAGCTGAAAAAAATCAGGAGTTTGGGAATTCCTCGGGAGTTCAGACGTCGACATGACGACACAAAAGGGTAAGTTAACTTTCCTGGTAACGTTAGCCAACGTTTGCATGTGTTCAGGATCACAGTCAGTATTTACTATACGCTATATAAAGTACATGAACTTTAGCAACCATGACTGCACACCAAAATATGTCTCCTGTGTACTGTTAGTGTTTCAGATCATTCACGCCACAGATGTACGACCGGTAAAATCTCTGGTTCTGACCTGCTGGGCTTCGTATAATCTTTATGAGAGTCATGGACGCTTATGACAACGACTGGGATGCATCTGGGCCAGCAGAGCCGGGGGGGACACTGTCACAGGGTGCAGAGGAAGAAGACCAGGATGTACAAGATACCACGCAGTGGAAAAACGCCATAAGCTTGTCTAATGAAAAGACAGAGTCATTATCTGAGAGACCTGAGGGCTCAATGGCAAACTGCAGGTTTCAACTTGTCCCTTCAGAAACCTCTGGATGTGGTTTTACTCAGTCTATGTTCAGGATTAAATACCCTAATATTAATAAGTATCTTTATCTTGTTGTTGAGGACGTGTGTCCACAAATCAAAACCAAGACAGATTACACTTTTGATGGATGAAGGTTGTGACACACACCTGTCAATCAAAGCAGCTCTCGTTGGGACACTCCCTCATATCTCAGCAGTGAAGTCAGCGGAGATTAAAATCTAACTTGTTTCCTGGTGCTGATTAAATCTGATCAACTGAACATAAAAAGGCTCATTTTGGCCAAAACGTCCCACATCATAGAATAATTACTGAGTTACTTCAGATCTTACAATAGTGCTGAAAGAATGAACCACTGCTCTCATCTTAAAGTAGATCATGTAGCCCCAAAATCTCCCAAATGATAGGCGAGTTTCTCCATCAAAGGTGTGTGATGTTACCTGTTAAAGTCCCGTTCAGATGAGGTCAAAGAGACGTCGTCCCTTCATCAGCAGACACTGACAGATGCTGCTGCTGTCTGTCTTCATCTGACTGACATCCGTCACATCACCACACCTTGATATCCAGAAAGGTCATGTGACCTGAGAACAGACCCGGTCGGACCTGTAGGCTGCCAGTCAGCGCTCTGATTGGACAGTTTTCAGGTTCATTATGTAATGAGGGAGGAACAGTCTGACCTCATAACAACATGTACACACCTCGATTTGGAGCAGGAATGTTGTCCGTCAGCGTTGGCCCGCCTCTTACTGCAGCTCTGTGGTTAGCTTTTGTTTCCTCATATTTAGATATAGATGGGGGGGGGGGAGGTGGTTTCTAGGGCTCCAGCAGGGACGTGCAGACATTTTGGGGGCAGGGGCTCAAGATAAAAGGCCTTATACTGTACTACAGGTGGGAGCTCCAAAGAGTTTAAACTGCAGAAACTCTGAAGCCCAAAAACAGGCGAGTTACTCATGACGACATGTACAGACCTCGACTTCATTCCAAGGACAGAGACGTTGGACTGTTGTCTGTCCAGTGTGGCTCCGCCTCTCCACCCCCGCTCATAATAACATAATACATAATAATAACATAATAATAATAATAATAATAATAACTAATAACAATAATAATAATACTAATAATAATACATTTTATTATCTAGCGCTTTACATTGTTCTCAAAGACACTTTACAGCAAAACCAGCACATATAGCACATTAAAAACAGACAAAGCAATAAAAGCAACACATAAAACATTTGAGAGAATGTGAATGCTGTTTGTTGATAGGCTGACGCTACACTAGATTGATGATTCTGTAAAAAGAAGGTGAAGTAGTGAGAATAGTTGAAAAAGTGGGAATGGGTTTAATTATCATGAATGTTTTGAAAAGTTGAATAATACCCAGACGGTTTGAAAAATGTGGAAAATAATGATTCAATGTTTGTAGATAATTTTAAGATGATGCTAAATGGGATTGCTGGCTTCAATTTGGATGAATGAAAAGTGGGAAATGTATCAGATACACACACACACACACCCACACACACCACACACACCACACACACACCACACACAGACACACACACACACACACACAGACACAGACACACACACACCACAGACCTGTTATCCAATTATAAGTGTTTTTATCAGTTCTTTTGAAACCACACTTGAAAAGAATAACAGTGCTGCTGGCACGAGTTTTGAGGAAGAAGACTGTAGACTGGAGTTAGAGTCTGGTCTACATGACCTGCTGCTGTGTAGACTGGAGTTAGAGTCTGGTCTACATGACCTGCTGCTGTGTAGACTGGAGTTAGAGTCTGGTCTACATGACCTGCTGCTGTGTAGACTGGAGTTAGAGTCTGGTCTACATGACCTGCTGCTGTGTAGACTGGAGTTAGAGTCTGGTCTACATGACCTGCTGCTGTGTAGACTGGAGTTAGAGTCTGGTCTACATGACCTGCTGCAGTGTGTAGACTGGAGTTAGAGTCTGATCTACATGACCTGCTGCTGTGTAGACTGGAGTTAGAGTCTGGTCTACATGACCTGCTGCTGTGTAGACTGGAGTTAGAGTCTGGTCTACATGACCTGCTGCTGTGTAGACTGGAGTTAGAGTCTGGTCTACATGACCTGCTGCTGTGTAGACTGGAGTTAGAGTCTGGTCTACATGACCTGCTGCTGTGTAGACTGGAGTTAGAGTCTGGTCTACATGACCTGCTGCTGTGTAGACTGGAGTTAGAGTCTGGTCTACATGACCTGCTGCTGTGTAGACTGGAGTTAGAGTCTGGTCTACATGACTGCTGCTGTGTAGACTGTAGTTAGATTCTGGTCTACATGACCTGCTGCTGTGTAGACTGGAGTTAGAGTCTGGTCTACATGACCTGCTGCTGTGTAGACTGGAGTTAGAGTCTGGTCTACATGATCTGCTGCTGTGTAGACTGGAGTTAGAGTCTGGTCTACATGACCTGCTGCTGTGTAGACTGGAGTTAGAGTCTGGTCTACATGACCTGCTGCTATGTAGACTGGAGTTAGAGTCTGGTCTACATGACCTGCTGCTGTGTAGACTGGAGTTAGAGTCTGGTCTACATGACCTGCTGCTGTGTAGACTGGAGTTAGAGTCTGGTCTACATGACCTGCTGCTGTGTAGACTGGAGTTAGAGTTCATTAGACTCTTCAGCATTCTCCAGGTGAATCAGCATCAGCAAAGGAGACTCTGCTCCAATGAGCATGTTTCTAGTTTCAGGTTTATATTAGAACAAGCACCAGGAGAGGGACTTAGTCTCACTAAGACCTGGTTCATTTTGCAAATGGCAATAAATCCTGATCCTTCTTTTGGTATTATTGTGTTCACCTAAACAATAAACTGAACTGGACTGATAACACCCATGACCTCTACAAGAAGGGCCAGAGTCCTCCATCTGCTGAGGAGACTCAGGTCCTTCGCAGTGTGCAGGACTCTCCTCAGGACCATTTATGACTCTGTGGTGGCCTCTGCCATCCTTTATGCTGTGGTCTGCTGGAGGGGGGGCAACTCGGACCAGGACTTGAGCAGACTCAATAGACTGATCAGGAGAGCGAGCTCTGTCCTGGACTGTCCTCTGGACCCCGTAGAGGAAGTAGGGGAGAGGAGGATGTTAGCCAAGCTGACATCCATCATGGACAACACCTCTCACCCCCTACATGACACTGTGGGGTCCCTGAGCAGCTCCTTCAGCAGCAGACTGACCCCCCCCTGGTGTTAGAAGAAGAGGTACCGCAGGTCCTTCATCCCGGCCACGGTCAGACTCTACAACACCTGCACCGCCTGATAGTGTTGTAGTTCCTGTTCCTGTTTTTCATTTACTCCACACTCTGAATATCTTTACTATCTGTATTTATATATTTTTCAGTTACAAGTACTTACATTTTCAATATTATTATGGTTACCTACTTTTGCTAAAACTATTTTAATTACATAATCAATTTAATTGATTTAACGTCACTCACTTACACTGCAATATTGTTTTCCTGTACCATGGCACCGCACTTTACCAAACCTTTATTATGTCACTTACATTCAGCCCCCCCCCCCTTGTGTGTGTTTACTTGTGTATTTGTTGTTTTTTGCTCTTATTGTAGAAAATGCTGCTGTAACAAGGGAATGTCCCGCTGTGGGATGAATAAAGTAAATCTAATCTGATCTAATCTAATGGAATAAATAACACTTCAAAAATTCTTTTAGAAAATCTTTAAAATCTTTCCACTAAAGTGAAAAGGCTGTTGCTGTGATTCAGTTTAGTTTGGTGGTGGGCGTGGCAGCAGGACAGGAACTCTGTCTCATCACTCCTTAGTGTTGGGATCCATCTAGTGGTGGTTCTGGGTCCCAGCACCAGTTAGTGGTCTACATGGAGGCCTGTTCTGCTGCTGCAGTGGAGCAGGGAGTCATGGAGACGAGCTGGACATGAGGACGGCTGTCAGCTCTCAGATGTTCAGAGTTTAAATTAAGAACCCCCACTCATCAATTATTGTTGTTGGACTCTTTCAGAGAGATTATACACATATTTAAACAATAATGTCAACTTCCACCATAGAAACTAAAGTTGTTGTTATTGTCAGACGTTCCCCGCTAGAAGAAGCCTGCAGAACATCTAGAGATGAAAACAGGAAGAAGGTCTCAGGTGCTACGGCAGGCCGTTAACATTTAATCACACCCCACTCCTATCTGAATTACTTTAGATATTAATAATAGCATTTCTCCTGGTCAAAGGGTATTCTAACTAGTCAGAGGATGGTAATTAAAGATATGCACAATAACATCTTACTGGAGAAATTGTTTTTCAAGATATCTCCAACTTTAATTAGTCAAAACTACATTAAATCCTTAATAGTACAAGTGGCTGTTTTAATATTTAGTAGCTAGACTGGATATTTTTGCAGATATCTGTATTTATTCTTCCTAGTGAAAAGAACTTTCTAGATATCTAACTAGATTTGATTAGACCATGTCCCCCTTCCTGTTGTGTAGACCAGTTTTTATTAAAGACCAGCAGTGCTGAAAGCTCTGCTTCCTGACATTTCCTCTAGTGATGAGTCA